>NW_028292581.1:12989387-13098862 GCF_029948245.1 Actinia tenebrosa | reverse complement strand
TCCGGCGATGACCAGGGATGGTCACAATAACTCCCAAAACGGTAAGTTAGGTCTTATCATTTGGGCTTATGGTTGTATGCACAACGCTAAACCCTTTGGATGGAAATCTCCCCCTACATATTCACAGAGGCACCATCGGTCTGGCAGCAACAGGGTTTTTGAGATCGCAAGGGGTCCCTTGCTCGTTGTACATAGATGATCGGTTGAATGGTGAGCTCATTACTGCGACCGGTCGGTGGGCTAAGTTGCCACAAGAGCGTGAGAAAAGTTTTTTCGTTACGAAGCAGCAGAGGCTGCCCTCTATGTGGTGCTGTCCGTGCTGATAGCATTGAGGCTATACAATTGGTATAAAGAAGTCTGTTCTCGTTCCTACAACTTCATTAGAATCCTGGCCTTATTGTCGACTCTGAGAAGCAGTCATTCCTGATACCACAACGCAAGAAGGGTCTTTTGCCGCGTTAAGGGAACTCATTCTCACTGGTAAACAGCCCATACCACTAAAAACGCTTCAGCGTTTCCAAGGCAAATGCATTTCCTTGTCATTGGCAGTTCCAGCAGCAAAGCTGTTTATCAGAGAGATCAGTAAAGCTCGGCCCGAGCGTGCGGGGAAGGATGCAGTCATCTTGAACGAGATTCAGAGAGAGGAAGTGTCTTATTGGCGCTTCTTGACAAACTGGGATGAATTCATTCCTTGGAGGGACGAAAAACACCATACCTTCTCTCTGTCCACGGATGCCTCCGGATATGGCTGGGGTTGTGTCATTCACCGTGGGTGCGGAGACATCTCTTTTGGAGATTATTGGGACGTCAATGACAAGACGCTCAACATTTCTGCCAAGGAGATGAAGGCACTGGTGTACGCTATAAGAGCTTTCCCCGATGACATTTGTAATTCTAGGGTGGACGCTCTTGTTGATAGTCAGGTTATGATTGGAGCGTGGAAGTCTCAAGGGGTAAAACCTCTCTCGAATTAGTCAGAGTCACGAAGCAGCTGTTTTGGGAAGTTTCTTCACGAAATATTCATCTCAACTTGCAGTTTATCCAGTCTTGTTCTAACAAAGCGGATGCCCCCTCCCGAAGGTTGTCGCGGAGCGACACAAAGTTGTCCCTAGAGTCGTTTGCGCAAGTGGATGATGAGTTTGGGGGTAAGACGGGCCACTCCTTTGATCTAATGGCATTAGATTCTAATGTAGTGAGAGGCAAGAACAACATTCCTCTACCCCATTTTTCACCAGCCCCAAGCCCTATGTCGAGGGATGTAAACCTATTTGCCCAAGACCTGCATGCTGCACCAAACATGATGAATCCGTATGTCTTTCCTCCTTTTAACCTGATAGGCCCTGTACTTCGATTGCTGACTAACTTTAAGAGGCCTTTTTCTATAATCGTCCCAGCGCTCACTCCCTCACCCGTATTGGTGGCCGGAGCTAATGGCGCGCTGTTCAGGGAGATTGTGTCTAGGAGAAAAGGGAGATAGTCATGTCCTGCTAGCTGCGTCTAAGTCTGGTTACAGCCCCATACCATGTCCAGCTACAATGTGGGTGTTGCGGATAACGCGCTTCTGATTGTCGTATTTCATTGACGTGCTTAGGAATTGCCAAGGGTGCCCAAGTTGTTTACTCCTGCAGTGGCGTGTCCACGGTGTAACTACCCTAATGATGAAAGCTTCAGGTTTTGCCAACAGTGTGGTTATCAGAGGCCATCCCTAAACACCTCGGTGCGACGGCTCGGGGAAAAATTAACGATTGATGAAGAGCTGATAGTGGCACGACGTCAGGAACTTAAGAACCAGCGGGACTCGTCAAGATATACCAAGCAAAAATCAGCGTTGGAGTGCGAATTTAGCCAGTTTTTGGGTAGCCGGGCATCGCAAAAGACTTTGGCTTCTGCTATACCTGATGATGTGATAGAGTTCCTCATATGGAAAGATCGTGCGGGAAGGACAAAAAATCCTAAAAATCAAGGTTATATCAACATTTTAGGAAAAGTTTAAATCAGGAACACGTGAAAAAATAGATTTTTGTAGGGATTTTGTTCGACTTTATGAGATTTATTAAGAGCACCGAAATTACAAAATATGACAACTCAATGTATCTCTCTGTCTTTTTGTCGAAAATATCCATGTATTATTGTAGAAGGATTGACTAGCCTTCGTTCGTGCAATCATATAGTCTGCAAATAACTATTATCTTATTAATCTTAATTTTTTTTCTAATCACTTCTAATCACTTTTCTAATTGCTTCCGGTGGCGCAATTTTTACTCCAAAAGCTCGTGCGTAGGCTCCCATTAAATGCTGATTATCTCGAAAACGAGCTCGGGACACCCTATTTTTCTTTCCAGATTTGGAATCAGCATTAAATTTCAATTCGGAAAATCGAAGTTTTAAAAAAAGCTTAAATCAATTTCCAAAAGTAGGCAGTCACCTTAATTAGGTTTTATCAAGTTCAAGGTCATAATCGAGATTGAAATACGTTATGTATAATAATGTATAATAAAACAATTATTGAATTCGGTTTTCGCATGATATCTAAAATATTATCAAGACCTCGGCATCTTAATCCGCCTCAGCCTACGGCTTTGACAGATAACACGGCCTTGGTCTTGATAATTACGATATCATGCTCAAGTCATCCAATAATTGTATTTTATCAAATGCATTAATAATTCATGAGGAAAACACAACAGAAATCACGACCGTGAAGAGTGTTGTAAATCTGATACAAAACTGTGTTCATTTGCATAAACTTTAAGATGGATTTTCTTGGCCAAATTCACTTTAATTTTGAAAATGTTAGTGCAACACAAAGGAACTAACCAGTAGACGTTTGATAAGTCATATACAGTATTCGTGTCCGTGTTGTATCAGATATACAATCACTCGGCTACGCCTCGTGGTCGTATATCTGATACAACACGGCCACTCATACTGTATGTAATATATGATTGCCTTATAACAACTCCGACAGTTATGAATGAATGAGGTGATTGTCAGCCACCATGTTAATTGTAAGTAATGTTGTATCGACTATACAATCACGAGCCAGAGCCGAGTGATTGTATGGCCGATAAATACGGACGCTGATGTTGTAAACAACTTGTGAAATCCGTAAATAATTTATAACACCTTTGGGGCATTTTGAATTCATATGCTAATTAGATACAACCACTAGTCTGTATCAGAACAGATACATCCACTAGTGGTTATATCTAATTAGCATTTTCATTGTATGGTTTGTATCGGGTTTACATGATATTCATGTGACCTGATTTCTAAAGCTGTATTGGCTTAGGCCCTCATGAATTATTCATGAATTTTACAAATAATTTAGCATAAAGTTCGATAATGTCGTATCATGTCGAGTAATGTCGTCGTATCATATATATTTAGCAATCGAATCAGAGTCAGAGTCATGAGTCAGTCAATAGCCCAAGAGGCCGAGGGCCGTAAGGTCTATTGACTCATAGGCTATGAGGGCGAGAGGACTAATTGTTTTAGTCAAATTCAATTAGTAGGTCAAAGATATAGATGCAAACGAGTTTTAAATTAAAGTCAAATTAAATGTTTTTGGTTTTCAAAACAGGCACTTTTCGCTACTAGTATTACTTATAGCCTATTAGTAGCTCATCCAATCAGAACGCAGCATTGATGATAGACCACTAGTTGAATTTGACCAATATATCTTATATTACTCTCACAGCACAGCTATGCTTGAAATTAATCATCACACTGTGCAGCCAGTGTTAAGAAATGGCGGATGCGGAGTGGCATCGTCCCTTGACAGCAAATGAGAACTTTATACACAGTCTCAACGAAGAAGGTTGCTGTTACATCAGCTATGTGCTGAGGATCTCTTGGTCCAGGGTTATAACTGAAGAGGATGGCAGAAAAGTCTTCACTAGCTTGTACCGGTGAGAGTGGTGTTAAAATTGCGAACCTTATTTTTAAATTGAACAGTAAAAAATTAAAAGGGATAGGGCACGGTGGTACGAAGGGTGGATAGCGCTATCCGACGGATGAATCTTTCCACTGGATAAGGATTTATCCGTTGGACAGCGCTATCCACCCTTCGTATTACAACCGCGGGCCAAGATCGATCTAGCGTTGTGAAACCCTGGACTTATAGTGTGTGGGAAACTAGCTGTCGTTAAGTCGTGGATTTTCTCCTCACCTCATGACGATTGCCTAGAGCTCCGTGACCAGTTGTAATTTTTTGTTTTTCGATTTCGTGAGTCTCTTATTTGCGGTCCCATAGGCAATGCCTACTTTACCCATTCCTGGACCCAGCCCTACAACATTATACGAGAACCACAATCGACGATCGCGTATTATGTCAACATTTTTCATAACATTCTAATGACACTCGCTCACTGTTGTTAATAATAACATTGTGTTATGGGGCTGGACCACTCTCGGTACGAGCTACGGGATCTTTATTCTACTTCTCTTCTTCAGTTCTGACTTCTCTTCTTCTTCACCTATACCCTCTGCTCTTCTTCTGACTTAAACTAATTACATGAGCTCTATTTATAATAACTTCATGACATGTGTCATTCTACAATCAATATGATATTATCGCTGAGTCTTGATTGGCTAATGGATATAGTAAATTCCTAAGTGTGATATCTTATTAAAGAATAATACGAGTGAAAATCATAGAACTAAACATAGCTTAAACTAAAGATAATATATGGATATATGGTAAAGGTATAGAAAGGTCTACGAGGAATATTTCTATCATAAGATTTAAAAGAATAGTGCCAAGATAACTAAGCAAAGGGGGTAGAGTGTTTAGGGTGTAACCAGAGGTGTACATGCTAATGGGAGGAGCTAAGAAGTTTACTTGTAAATTCAAAGCATACCATTTTCTAAACTTGTGCGTGATGGTAGCCTTACTGAAATCTTATATCGGTATTTTTAATAACTAATTGATCGTTCTTTATCTTGTTTTCATACGATAAGAAATAGTAATGAGAAAACTGATGTCTAGCTTAGTCTGTAAAAACATCAATTTTCTCTCTCATAACAATTGCTTTCCTTCGCTTTCAATAGCAAATCTCCAAATTTAAGACTGTGTGTGGCAGAGAGAGATGGAGAATTATGGTTTCGACAGATGCCTGAAGAAAAGATAGATTTTCAGGTAAGGAACATATGGTTTGTGAAGAAATACACTCCTTAAAGTGCTAGTCTTACGAAAATTACACATCCCTGGAAATTGTACCATATAAAACTAGATATGTAATATAGCTTACTGTCCAATTTCTTTTTCGATACGACACTGGGAAGATGTTGCATTTAGGCGGTAAAGTTTGGCCGTTTGAGTCCGCCATTAAGCGATTGCGTTCCTGGCAACTCTTAGTGATTCGAAGGAAGTGACGTCATACGCGCCACCCTTCAAAATTCGCGGCTTTTCACAATGTGTAATTGCAACCAAATTTCGACTATTTTTGATTTAAAAACAAGCCTTAAACCAAGTCATGCCTAGACTAACACTAACATAAGACTAGCACTTTAATGTAAAAATTGTATTTAATGACAAAGATGAAGAAGTCCTACAGCGATACGATAAATAACGAAATAAGCTAAAACTAAGATTTCGCTACATACAAACATATAGCTAAGATAACAACAGGGACTTAACTAAGTATGATGATAATAATAGAACGAAAAGACTTACAGGAATTACGTGTACAGATTAAAATCCAAACAACGTAACAAGAACGTCTGTATACAAAACAATATGGCCGACTCGTTCCTGAGCCGGTCAGCGGTTCTAACTATGATACCCTAGGCTCTAGTGGCCAGCGGTAAACTCTTCATAAGCAGTGGCCATATTTTTGAATTCGTGTCTTTTTCCATATATATATTATATATATATTAGTATAAATAATTATGCAATTGCAGGTGATTGAGGGCGCAGATGTCAACAAAGTTTTCCATGAAATAACGAACTACACCCTAAATGATGCAGAAGGACCGATGTGGGCAGCAAGACTTCTTCCGTGGGCTCCAAGTCAAGCCTCCTTTGTTGAGTCAACCTCCTGTAATGACGAAGAAATAACAAAACATCCCACCTTGTGCCACGTGGTGATGGTCTACCGCCACGACATAACTGATGGTTATAGCTGTATGCGCATCGCCCGCTCCATTTTAACAATGTTCAATGATTTGATAGTTGGGACTGATATCGATTACACCACTCAAATTGGGACTCTTCTCGACGTAGACTGGGAAAGGAAAGAGAAGGAAAAGATTGAACAAGCATTTTTGAATGATCCTCAGTTACTTCATGAGAGAAAGGAATCGTTTGCCAGTTGTACATTGGAAACGTTGTTCGAAAAAGCGTATCCTGTTCCCCCAAAACTGAAGCCCCAGACTTTGAGCATTCTGCATATAGTTGATAAAGACCAAACGAAGAAGTTTATTTCTAGATGTAAAGAAGAAAGCGTCACTGTCCACACTGCCTTTTGTGCTGTAGTAAATGCAACGATCATAAAAATGCTGTTGGACGCAGGGATAGATCAACCTTCGTATACAATCTCAGGTTTACATGCAGCTGACTGTCGCGTCTACTACGAAGGTTGTGTTGATGAATTTGGTCTTGGCATGGGGATCCTAGATGTGACACACTCTGTTGAAAAGGAACATGCTATAAACAATTTCTGGGATTCTGCAAGAAAATATCACACTAAGTTCAAGGATCAACATCTAAGCCGGAAAGCAGCCCTAGAGCATGAAATTATTGAGAAGTTAACCAACTTCAATGCACTTGTTCTTCTTGATAAAGATGGACAAGATGCCCCATCAAAAGATATGGCACAGTACAGCACCACCAACATGAGAGACCTAACCTTCCTGTTAGGGGACTGTGGAGACCATGTCTATTTGGAGTTCCTGGACGGACTGACAACAGTGCACCTCTTACCGTTTTTGTGGTTGAGCGCTTTCAACACTTTCAGAGGTAGATTCCTGCATTCACTGCAGTATAACGCTCATGTCATCACGACTGAAACAGCTGAACAGTTTTCTAAGGCACTCTTCGATATGTTTGCCACCGTATTATAAAAATCCAAACTATTCCATACAAGCTACTAGAGAGTAATAACAGGGATACATGCCTTCAAATTCCGGTATTTCGATGTCGGATTCAGAGCAAATCCCAGTATAACCGTAACATAATGATCGCCAATAAAACACGATCTTCGAGTTTGTTGTACTACATCAAAAACTTAAAGAATAATTCACTCACCAGTGGTTGAATTAAAGCGACCACATATTTCGCGAACATATAGACTTTTATACTTGGATAGTCATTCGTACATCAATGTCATGCGCAGTAAGTGCTAAACTAAAATCTGAATATTACATATACAGTCGATCCCAAAAACGTTGTCCAAGTGAAAAGAAGTTTATAGGACAATAAATGTCACGTGTTCCATTAAATATTCAGTTTTACGCGCGTGGATTTTTTTTAATTAGCATACTGATGCAAAAGTAAATTACAGTATTGAAAACTGAATCTGAAAGATGCCGCGGGCTTTCTCGGATGATTTAGGTGGATAATGGTATACCAACATTTGTTTTATGCAAAAACATACCAGGAGATAGCCCCTAATCTGTTTGTAAGTCCTAAAACGGTCAAACGGACGTCTACACTAGTGGAGACATTTATCCTTGGCCCGTCGGTCGACCTCTTCAACCAGGAACACATGAAGAGTATATCGTCATGGAGTGTCTTCTAGAACATCCTGAAATGCAATTGAATGAAATAGCGTCGAAAATATTCAATACAACTGGCTCTGCTTTTAGTGCCCAAACATTATGCAGAACGGTCCACAGGCTTGGATTCACGCACAAGAAGGTATGGTACGTGCAGATTGGTTTGCTCATTACTCATTACTCAGTCTTGCAGAACGTTCTCTAAGTCTGGTAAGGCTTTCACTAGCTCAGAACGTAGCTCTGAAACGGTCTCTAACACTGGAAAATTGGGTAAACTTCTTACAACGTAGCTAGACTTCTTCTTGGAGTCCAAAACCCGAACTTCTAAAGTCGAAAGAACTTGTTTTGAATTACCCGCCGTCGACATTTTCTGCCACGCATGTGATGCAGCACGTTCAGATTCCTATTTCCACACGCGCGTAAAACTGAATATTTAATGAGACACGTGACATTTATTGTCCTATAAACCTCTTTTCACTTGGACAACGTTTTTGGGATCGACTGTATATATAATTCTAGGTCTAAAAACATTATCTAAGTATAGAATTATGTGTAAGACTATAACCACCCCACCCCACCCTACTCATAATTTAGAATTTATTTCCCCTAAATAAACATCCAAAAATATTACATAATAGAAATCCATGTTAGACAAAGACCACTAAACCCTACCCCCACCCCTATTTCGTGTAACCATATAAACCTAACTTAAAGAAAGAAATTATATGAATTATTAAATACTAATTAAGTAGCAATGAGAAAGACTAAGGTATATATTTTACATATCTATGCCTAATATTACGATTCAAAGTTTAATTTTCCTAAAGCCCTCTTGAATTCTTGTATATTCCCCAAAGATTCTGACCTTATTAATGATAGGTAGCTTATTCCACGACTTACACAACCAATGCAGGAGAACGACTTATGCATCCATTGAGTTGAAATGAGGTTGATCCAGATTATATATACTTCCCTTCCCTCTTAAATTATAGCTAACTCCTCTTAAATTTAGAAAATAATTAATATAGTGTGGACCAATGGAGTTAAGGCATTTACATATCAAGATCAATGCCTGATAATACCTACGATGTCTGAAAGTGTCCTTACGTACTAACTTTAACAGACGTTAAAGAGAGAGGATGTCAGCAAAAATCGAACATACGCCGGCAACAGTGAAAAAACCGAAATCGCTCATACTTTTGTGTGAGGAAGACCTTGAGGCAATAAACCGTGGTATATTTTATTTGCCGAAATATCGCTTTATTTCCGAAAAAAAAACGAGAAAAACCAATTCGTGCATAATTGACCCTCTGAGAGAGCCAAAATATACTTCAACTTCGGGGGTATCGCATGTTTTTGCAAAAGCATGTACAGAATAAATTCTTTAAAAATTGAGTTAATTAATGTTTTAGCTTTAAAAAGCTATATTTCTTAATATTTGAATAAATTTATGGTTGCGAAAAAAAATTAATAGGCCCTTTGCAGTTAACGGTCACGTGTCTGTACTGGACTGCAAAAATTTTGTTTTTATATTAAATTGGTGATTCTTTTTAGCTACTTGTAAAGAACTGAATAAAGACATGTGTATCCAGTGTGTCACGAAATTCAGTTTTATTACGATCTCTCGAAACAGGTTGTAGAAAGTTTGTTTGCAGTCCAATAAATTTCACCCATGGGAATCAAAATGTTCATTCATTTGCTCTCAGTGAATTAATCAGCACGTGATTGCTTAGCTGCAAAGGGCCTATACACTTCTATCAGAGGAGGATACACTAGTATCCCAAGTTACTTTGCGAGTTTCGTTTTCCAATATGGCGTCGCTTTCTACTCGTGTGTAGCGGTGTGCGACTTGCACTTTCCGTAGCAGCTGTTACGTGACCTGTACGAGGCAAAAACTCATGAACTTGTATTGTTTATTAATAATACTCTTAATCTACATACATATTTGTTTGGATTTGCGACAATTGTAAGAGTTATATCGCTCGAGTTCACTTTGTCACGCGGTGTCATACCTGATGTCATATTGGATTTTATATGGTACTTCAAGTAAATGCTGCTTTTCACATATTTGAGTATTTTAAGTTTAAGCAACAAATATGTGTAATTCAGATATTTAGGAAAAGCAAAACCTTGAAATGACCAAAAGTGACCCATGATTTATAGTCTTTTGGACAGTCACAATTGAGGTATATTTACGAGAATTTATCGCAAACGCGACTCGTAAAAGGTGTGATATTTTTTGTTCATACAAAACAAAAATATTTAATAAACCTTACTTACTCCTATACTAAATGTTAAAGTAAGGCGAATAAGAGCTGGGCTACGGACGTTATTGAACAAGTAATCCATCGAAGAGTTGTCACTCGTTGTTGTTGGAACAAGAGCGACACGTCTCTCTCTCAATTTCTCCAAAAAACTGACGTGAACGAGTCTAAAAACGACTTGTACTCCTTCAAGGCCGGGTACACAAACAGAAAAATCATCTTTTGAAACACAATGAACATACAATAATGAAATATCTTGAAAAGCATTTGCCGAGTCTGAACACCGCCATCTTGTTGTGCACTCTAAGCCGGTCAAACCAAAGTGATGACGTCACGAAAAAGTGATAATATAGTATCAAACACAATGCATTCTGGGATACTAGTGGAACCTCCTCTGCACTTCTATATAGAGGATATTACATGGGCGCACGGAGATACGAATTTTATCTTCGAGTGTTCAATTGAGCGCAGCGAACGAGTGAGATATCTAAATTGAACACGAGAAGGTAAAATTCGTATCTCCAAGCGGCCATGTAATGTTCTGTTTATTATATATCAAAATGTTCATTCATTTGCTCTCAGTGAATTGATCAGCACGTCATTGCTTAGCTGCAAAGGGCCTATTACCAGGGTACTTTAACGCCTTATCAAAAGCGAGGAATTTTCAAAAAAACAAATTTAACCATGTGTTAACTAGAGTAATAAAGATTTAAAGTTGGAGAAACTTGCTACACTTTACAATACTTTTATGGTGACTGTTTTAAAATTCATTTATCAGCTCGTGGTATACGGATTTTCCCTTTATATTATCTTTTTTCTAAAAGTCTAATGATTGATAATGACTGTATATAAATATCCTTAATGGTCCAATAAAGCCTACCCCTAAAGAAGCTAAAACGTATAAGGATATTTTCAGTAGAATTCGTCTTTGTATGTACGAGTGTGACATGTAAAGGTGTGACGAGATAGCATCAAAAGCCACAACCAATAATCCTTTTGAAATATTTTTTGAAAGTTCTTTGTATTTCATGACGCGCCAAAGTAACTTGGTAATAAAATATTTTCCGTCAACATAAATTTATTGGAAGATAATAAAATTCTATAGAATTAAAGCCAAGACAATGTTAAAAACAGTTTTTGAACAAGGAGCCAGAAGAAGAAGGCACACGAGGCCCTCGAAGATGGAGGATATTTTGGCTTTCTCAGAGGGTCATTCATGACAATTTTGTTTTTCTCATTTTTCTTGGAAATAAAGCGATATTTCGAAAAACGAAGTATACCACGATTTGGTTTGGCTATAGGTCTACCTTATACTTGAATATGTGCGAAATCGATTTTTTGGCTGTTGCCGCCAAATTTCGATTTTGTTTGATTTTTACTGACATCTTCTCTTAAAACATAACAATTAGCATCTACGAGTCTTATCCTGAATTTTCCCAAGACCAATATGTAGCATGCTACAATATTCTAAGTGTGAAACTATAAATGTTTTGTATAATAAAGTCATTGTGATCACCGATACAATGCGTGAGATTCTTTTTAAGGCAGATACCTTTGCATAAACTTTCTCGAGCTGCTCTGTGATATGCTCCTTGAAGGTAAGCCTTTTATCCAAAAGTGACGCCCAAAATGTTCAGAGTAGGTTTGATCTTTGCAACGATGTTATTGACTATGAAATCGTACTTATACGTTGAAGGACCAAGGACCATCGCCTGCGTCTTCGTATTATTGATGGACAGGTAGTTTTGCTCTAGCCATGTAGATAAAGTTGGCAAATCATTGTTGACTATGAACTGTAATGCTATTAAGGAGACGTCTGAGGCATAACTGGTTGTATCAGCATACAATCTTAACGAGATATGGGACACAAAGTAATTGATGTCATTTATGTACATGTTAAATAGTAATGGATCCTTGTGGCAGACCCACTGTAACTGTACTCCAGTATGAGTAAGTGCCATCTATTTTTACCCTCTGACGACGATCTTTCAGGTATTCGTCAGAAGAAGCTTTATTGCCGTGATTGAAAACCCGTAAGCTTGTAATTTAGCCAAAAGAAGATTATGGTTGACACTGTAGAAAGCTTTGCTTAGACCTACTGCGACAGTTACGACAGTCAGTTTCTTTTAGGTCTAAATTGGCACGCCAGTTTTCAATCATTTTTAGAATAGCTGTAGAGCAAGAGAGTCATAGATCCAGATAGATTTTGAAACAGCAGAGGAGACAATGCATTATATATCTGATCATACATAACTTTGTCAAACACTTTGGACAACGTGGTTAAGATGGAGACAGGTCTATAGTTGGTTTTATCGGTTTTGCTTCCTTTTTTGTGTATTGGCGTAATATTGCTGCTCTACCACTCTCTAGGCAGGGACTAAGTAATTTTTAGGTGATTTATAAGTCTAGTTACCTTGCCGATGATATGCCATACATTCCAACAGATTTCCTCGGATTTAAATGCTCCAGGATGTTTTGTACATATTTTGTGTGGACCGGAGTAAAGAAAAATTCGTTTAAGTCTTCCCTGTCACGTATTGGTGAAACAATAGAGTGAGTGTCCATATCATCGATTGTGAGATCTTGAGTGTCTTAATTGATTGCATTACAAAAATATTCATTAAAACACTCAGCTACGGACTTAGCTTTATTAGTGACATGATCTTCCTCAATTAAAATGATGTTCTCATGAGTCTTTCCACTGCATGGTGTTTGGCAGCAGAGGCTTTATTCTTTTCCAAAATTCGCCAGCATGTTTCGTATCGTTAGAAGTGTTTTTACAAAAAGAATGAAGTGCTTTCCTTTTCATTGAAGTTACTTTATTATGTTGTGTTTTGTAACCTTCCCACGTGCTTATTTTTGTACAATTTGAATAGTTTTTGACGAATATCTGACGTTGTATCTCTGGTGTAATCCAGGGTAGCTGATCGCCTCTATTTGATTATTCTTAATTAGAGCATGGTTGTCGATAACATCTTTGTATAGACTACTCGCCCAACGGTCCCATATGTCATCACAATCTTCAAAAGCATAGGCTGCATACCAAGGGACGTTTTTCAAAAATCATTTAGAAAATCAGCTCTGTTGAAATTCTTTTGTTGTGATGTTGCATGGCTTTGTTCTAGTTAATTTGTTTCTTCTAATAGCGAAATTCAAACCCTGATCGTTGAGTCCAAGATGTAAGTCTCCCATCCTCGTGTACATTTCATTGTGAGAATAACATGTAACTTGTGAGAATAACATCCATCAGCGTCATTTGTATTCTCCGTTACACGAGTAGGATCCTTGATTTGGTTTTCAATACTAAAACGTTGACAGAAATCAAGAAGATTTTTGTTTGGAGTTTATCATCCCTACCATACATGTCCAAGTTGAAATGTATAGATGGAGCTTATTTCTAGCTTTATACATAATGTCCGTGGCTTTTGATTAAAGCTGCAATGAAGTCAGTCTATTTGCATTTCCCAGAGGATCTATAAAAACCACACACGATAAAACGAACACGTTACGTTCCTCCAAGAGGACTTTAGCGGATTTAAAGGTCCATGCACGTGACGCGTATGGCCGCTCCAATTGGTTCAAAGCTTTGCTCATTATATAATTATTCAATTAATCAAGATCGAAATAGTGGCTTTCCGCCTAGAGCGACAGGTACCACTTTATAATGAAAGACATTATACATCAGGTACATTAGGCCAGACAATAATACGTCTACTTGAACACTACTTGAAGATAAGAGCGAAAAACAGCAGTCTGATCAGTTTTTCGATTTGACAGGCTACTCTACTTGACTTTTCTTGGTTTTTTTAATTTTTGATTTTATTTTTTATAGCCACTGCCCTCTCGAAACAAGCTTTTGCTTCTTTCTTTTCACCAAGGGCACGATGGCTAACTTCCATATGGTTCAATGTACGAACCAACAATGGATGATTTGGACCTCTCTCTTCTATTTCCAATGCCCTTAAGAGACAAGCTTTTGCTTGTTCGTGTTCACCAAGATCACCAAGTGTCTTTCCTAGATTGTTTAATGTGGAAGCCAAATCTGGATGATTTGGACCAAATTCTCTCTCTTCTATTTCCAATGCCCTTAAGAAACAAGCTTTTGCTTCTTTGTGCTTACTAAGTTTACCGGGACTATTTCCCAGATTATTCAATGTAGAGGCCAAAGCCGGATGATTTGAACCGAAAACCATCTCTTCAATAGCCAGCGCCTTCTCGAAATTTGATTTCGCTTCTTTGTATTGACCAAGATAATCGAGGATGTTTCCAAGATTATTCAATGTCGAAGCCAAAGCTGGACTATTCGAATCAAAAACACTCTCTTCAAGAACCAATGCCTCCTCTAAGCAAGCTTTCGCCTGTTTGTATTGACCAAGATCACCTAGCGTTAATCCAAGGTTATTCAATGTAGAAGCCATAGCTCTAGGATTTCGACCAAAATCCTTTTGAATAGTTAATGCCCTTTCAAAATAAGTTTTCGCTTCTTTATGTTGACCAAGCTTACCGAGACTGCCTCCTAAATTATTCAATGTAGAAACCAAACCTGGATCATTTGGATCGAGAAACCTCTCTTGAATAGTCAATGCCCTCTTAAAGTACTTTATTGCTTCTTGTTGTTTACCAAGATGTTGGAGGCTGTTTCCTAAACCATTCAATGTAGAAGCCAAAGCTGGATGATCTTTACCGTAGATGTTTTCTCCTATCATTAAAGATACCTGAAAAAGACTGCGCGCCTCTTCATATTTACCATGTATTTTACAGATGTGTCCGGTCGACAACAGGCACTTTGACAGTCCATTGTCCTCCTCACCAAATTTTATTTTTAGTTTCAAATCTGGATTTTTGAGACAAAGGTTCAGTTTGCTTGAGAAGTGCACGAAATGAACTACTAGGGACTTTGTTGCCATTATATCATTACAGTTGTTCTCGTCAAAGGAATTTAGTAAAAGTGTCGAAAAGGCTTGAATTACATTCAACAAGAAATACAATTTTCCAATTTCATCCATACTTTGCTGTCGTAGGATAGTATTTAGACATGCATGCACTACTTGATGCACACATATTTCTTGTGATTGACCTTCAAAAGAAAGAATGAGTGAAGATGAGGTTACATTGGCAGCCACAAGTTCTTTGTCTTCATCCGGCATACTCCGTGTTACGTACTGGACGATATATTCTAGTGGTATCGTTTCGGGAGCCATGGCAGACAAGAATTTAAAAGCATGTAGCATAACCGCATCTTCTGCCAGTTCTCTTTCTATGGCCAACTTGACTGCTGCTGTCATCGTTTGGGTATACGTTCTGCTGATTTTTTTATATACTCCTTCAGTCGCTTCTCTCTTGCCTTGTTCAAGCTTTTGCAGGTATTGTTGCCATGAGAACCTTGGTGTGGTCTTGCGTACACATTTCATGTAAGTTGCAGCACATGCAAGTGCTAAAGGTTGCAAATCAAGAGTTTTGGCAACTTGAGTTGTGACTTCGTCATCAGCAGCCATGTCAGATATCACCAAAAGCGTACCCATCGCTTCATCAAGATTCATACCGCGACTAAGAGATATATGGTAAGTGTAAGAATCATCAGGAATGGATCTTTTGTCTTGAATGGTAACCAGTATCTGACCTTTGCCGTCAGTCTTTTCTCCTGCCTCTAGCAAATATCTGAAAACCGATTTCAGATCTGTGACGTTATCCACGATCAGGAGCCATGAGGAATACTTTCGCAATTTTGGAGCTACAAGACGTTTAAGATGAAAAAGTTTGTCTTCCTGGGAGAGATCCGTTGATGTACCAATATTTGTTGTAGAATTCTCATCGCACTTTAGGCTTACAGCAAACTCTACATACGATTCTATTAATCTGTCGATAGATGATGCATTAAGAGTGAAAACAAATTTTACTTCTGTCTCCTTATCAGGAACATCATCAAACACTTTCTCACCAATCTGCCTTGCTACTTCACTTTTGCCACAGCCAGGATTCCCAGACAGATATATTACAGTTATCTCATTAGGTTTAGTATTTCTCAACTTTTCCATTTCCTGTAATATGTTCTTGGTTTCTTTTTCACGGTAGGAAACTTCATGGCTGGGTTTGGGTGGCAAAACGCAAAAAGCTTCTGGTTCCTCGTTACGCATCTTTTCCTTTTCTAGCAGTTCCTGAGTGACACGAAGTTCCTCTATAGGAAACGTGTTCTGGTTTCTAACTTCCTCGATATCAGCTGTATCAAGATGTAAGGTAGCAAACGCAGTTTTAACCGTATTCATAGACGTTTGGAACTTGTGTTCAGTTAACTTGCCAGATGATAAATGGCCAAAGACTTCATTACGGATTAAACGTAAATCATTCACGGCTTTCTTTACACCGGAATCGAGATCTTTCCCAATAGCATTCGAGTGAAGAATGGCGAAGAAAAGACGGGTACAGTCCCATTCAAGTGTATTCCCATCTTTCACAATCGCACGTTTTTTAGACTTATTCTTTTTACTTTTTGTTGACTCCATGTTGTAAAAATCGACTCCATTCTGTGCCGTGTCTTTCCACTCACCGTAAGTACTACTATAAAGAGTGTTCCATTGCTTCTTGAACACCTTTCGTAGGCCAGAAGCAATGATATCAGTAGTAACGTGACAAATCCGGAAGTAGTTTAGTTGCTCTGGCGAGTACTCTTTGGATGCAGCCATCTGTAAACACAACATAATCGAAACAGTAAAAAAAATATATATATATAAAATTAAAATTAATTACGTATCGATTTTTCAGGCTTTTCATTTTTTGTTGAATATATATAAATAAAAATATATATTTATATATTTATAGTCACAAAGCTATTTTCAGTATTGAATCTCATATCTGAACATAACTACGCGCGTTGATTGGCTATATATGGCATATACAAGAGGGCATTTCACGTGAAAAATCAGGGATCCCATGTTAAATTTTGCATTAAATATTTTATTTTTATTTTTCTTCCTTCTTTCCAATCAAAACACTAAAATGAACGTGAAAACTACTTTTTAAAGAAACAAAGGAAGACAACTAATTTATAAAATAAACGATATGTTCCCGAAATTAGATTAGATAAAAAAATTGAGGACATTTGAAAAATTAAACGCATGAAAATACAGGAAGCCCGCGCTGTTGTTTTTATCCTGTAAATCATAAAACACCTATAAATAAGTGATACTCCTAATTTACCTATAGGTAAGTGATACTCCTAAATCGTTGAAAAGTGATGACGTCATGATTTTATTTACACCAGAAAAAAATTCTTTCAAAAGATTTCGATAAATTTTTATTTTAAGTCTTAAATGACTTAAACTTTGGTTCTTTACTAAAATATACCCTATCATGACTCTAATAGTTGGCTATAAAGTACATATTTTTTAAGCTTCGTGCTCCCTATTTTTCGATCATTAGGTACATAGAGATTGTGTCCATATTCTTTTCAAAACCAATTATTTTTAACAACTTTCACTTTCACAAGGTTAATTTGGCATTTACTTTAAAATTTAAACAAAGAAAAAATAGGGACATTCAGGCGTTTTTAAGAGATACGATTTTTGGTTGTCGAGATATATTTTCGGAGTATTCAGTATGTTTGTTCAGCGGGTTTTATCATGAATTTGTGTCACGTTGAAAGCACGTTGGTCGATTTGTTGTTTACCGAGGTTCGTTTCTTAAAGATAAAATAAGCTTTCTTTTTCGTACTCTAATTATGTCAAACTTATTTATTGCTTGAAGCATTCATCAAGTACATGAACGATTTAATGACATTTTACGGGGAAGACAATGTTCTTTCATGAGTTTTTCCGCGCTGTTATGTGCTCAGACTTTGCCAATCGAACACTGGACTGCCGCCATCGTAGATCAGATCCTTACGAAAGGAGACGCCATGTACTTGAGTGCACTTAAAAGACAAACAGTCCCAGATACCGAGAGGTTGTCACTCAACTTTCTGCCTGACAGTGCTCGTTGGTCCTCGCCCGTTGAGGCAAACGAAACAAAACAGTCGGTCATTGACGCACGTAATATATCACACCGATTGCCCTCTGAGGCAAAAAAGAATCAATCACCTATTATGGTGACAAATGCTGATCTAACTATTGTGGTAGAGCCCAGTGAGGCACAAATCAAAACAAATGGCAACCCATTTTTCTAGTGTATTACGATATATTTGTATGCATGGTTAGCGGTTGTAAAAGAGAGATTAAAGATGGCGGATGTTTGAAGTAATGTCGAAACAGGAAGCAGTCGAAAGTCAGTTAAGAGGCATGAAGGACATGTCCACAAGATCTGAGGAGACAGTTAAAGTGCACATGAACCCTTCGACAATACTTTCAGTACTGATTCTACACGAAGTAAATAGTTGAATGGTAAAATATTTGTTGATTTGAGTGATGCGTTTCTAAGTTATGAAGGTTTATACTTCCAATATGCTAATGAGTGTGACGTCTATTAAGGCTTAATCAAATATACAAAATCGAACTGGTTCATAGAAACAGTATTTAAAAAGCATATTTATTTTACTCATGGTTTACATGAAAGCTATTTACAATTTTTATTTTCAAAATGGCCAGCATTTAGTATTACTAGTTACAACAAAAACACTCAAATACCTTTCCTGACGTCATCATCATTAACATATTGGAAGTATAAACCTTCATAACTTAAAGACGCATCACTCAAATCAAGAAATATTTTACCAATCAACTATTTACTTTATGCAGAATCAGTACTGAAAGTATTGTCGAAGGGTTCATGTGCACTTTAATACTGTTCAAGCAAGGGAAATCCAGGTTAAAGGCGACCGCAAGGATGAAAGGGAGACGGGAATGACAAAAGGAACGTTGAATGCAGGTGTGAAAGGAAAGGTCATTATAGCCGGGACCCGCAATGTCCGGCCAAAGGAAAGACCTGCGACCACTGTGGAAATCCTGGCCATTTTGCAAACAAGTGTAGGGAGAAGAATCAAGACAAGGTAAATGTGGTTGGCTTGGAAGATGATGATTACGTTTTTTGCTTGAAGTGAAAGGGGTGCATGGAGAAAGTGGAAGTAACAGTGGGTGTACAAGTGATTCCAATGTTAATTGATTCTGGAGCGAGTGTCAACATCACAGACAAGGAACATCATGGAAGAGCTTGAAGGAAAAGAGGATAAAGTGCATTTCCAGGAAATCAAACTAGAAGTTGTATGCCTATGGTAGTGACGAACCACTTAATCTACTAGGAAAGCTTTACTGCGCAGGCTGGGATTGGGAATAGTGAGACGCAAGCAGAGTTTATTGTGATTGACGGTGTTGGCGAACCTCTCCTAGGGAGAGAGACAGCGTCGGAGTTAGGAGTGCTGAAGGTCGGAGCTGATGTGATGAGCATCAACCAAGCCGTTCCTGTCATGGATAAATAAAAGGAAGTCTTTGAAGGAGTGGGTAAGCTAAAAGATTATCAGCTTAAACTTTATATTGATACCAACGTCAAGCCTGTAGCTCAACAGGCAAGGCGGATACCCTATAGTTTCAGGGATAAAGTAAAAGAGAAAATTGATGAGCTAGTAGAGCTAGACATAATAGAACCAGTGGAAGGGCCCACCCCCTGGGTTAGTCCGGTTGTGGTTGTACCAAAGGCCAACGGAAACATTCGTCTATGTGTAGACATGAGGCGAGCAATCGCAGCCATTGTCAGGGAAAGGCATCTCATACCACATGTAGATGAAGTGCTTCATAGCCTAAACCAAAGTGCCGTGTTCAGCAAGTTGGACCTAAAATGGGGAATATCATCAGATACCATCACCACTTTTGTAACCCACTTTGGCTTGTATAGATATGAGCGGTTGATGTTTGGCATAAACGCTGCCTACGAGATCTACCACCATATTACCCAGCAGACGTTGCAAAACTGTGATAATGCTGCAAACATATCCGATGATATTATTGTGCATGCTAAAAACGTGGAAGAGCACGAACGTGCGTTAGAACAAGCTCTGAAGACGCTGAAAGAGAAGAATTTGACATTAAATAAGGACAAATGCAAGCTACATATGCCGCGGCTAGAGTTCATGGGGTTCATGTTGTCAAAGAGAGGAATTGGTCCACATGATGGTGAGTACAGAGTTGTGAGCTACGCAAACCGAAGTCTGACTGCAGTAGAGAAGCGTTATTCTCAGACTGAAAAAGAAGCACTTGCTATTGTATGGACGTGTGAGAGGTTTAACATATATTTGTATGGCCTTGAATTTGAACTGTGCACAGATCATAAGCCACTGGAAACAATTTACTCATCCAAATCAAAGCCATGTGCCAGGATTGAGCGCTGGGTTTTGAAGCTACAGCCATACAGATTCAAGGTTGCATACATTCCGGGAAAGCAAAATGTTGCAGACTCTCTGTCAAGATTGACACAGGTAGAAGACAAGCTGTCACCAGAGTCGGTAGGAGCTGAGCAATTCGTCAGATTTGTGGCGTTCAATGCTACCCCTCGAGCACTGACCACGAGAGAAATAGAAGAAGCATCAGAAGAGGAGGCAGAGATGCGTGAATTGGGATAATGCATTAAGACTGGCCAGTGTGGAAAATCTCAGTGCAAAGATTACATACCGGCAAATGGGGAGCTTTGTGTCGTCTGAAAGCTTATACTGAGAGGTGCGTGGAATTGTAGTTCCACACAAGCTTAGACCCCGCGTCTTGACGTTAGCCCACGAAGGACACCTCGGTGTGGTCAGTATGAAGCATAGGCTAAGAACAAAGGTATGGTGGCCAGGCATCAAGAAGGACGCTGAAAAATTTTGTAAGACTTAGCTAGCTTGCCATGGGTATCAGTTAGTATGGCAGCCCACTCAACCTGAAACTATTAAGTCTACACGCTTGCCAGATGGACCATGGCAAGACCTAGCGTTAGACGTCTTAGGTCTTAGGACCCTTGCCATCAGGGCACTCTGTGCTGACAGTGATCGACTACTACAGCAGTTATTACGAGATTGCAATAATGAAGTCGACCTCAACTGAGAAAGTCATCGAAAGATTAGAGGAGATCTTCTCCAGTCATGGCCTACCCCAATCAATATCAAGCGACAATGGGCCACAATTCGTATCAGAGGCATTCGAGCAGTATTTATTGGATAATGGCATCAAGCATCGAAGAGTCACACCCTTGTGGCCACAGTCAAACGGCGAAATCGAGAGGCAGAACAGATCACTAAATTACATATTGAGAAAATTGAGTATAAAGAGGAATATAAAAGATAATTACAAAATATCTATAATACAATGGATATGAATTTCGTGTAAAATATCTTTCTCAAGGATAGTAGCCAGCTCAAAAGAGAAACCAAAGGCTTATATTTTTGGGCTGCCTATGTATAGCTAAAGTAAAATTAATGTACATTATGGTAATTGCAATGAACAAAGAAGCACAAAGGCAAATATACTTAGACAGATTTTGATATAAACTAACGATAATCATATAAATTAAATTGCAAGAATGTATAGATTGAGTAGCTATTATACACCGTTCCCATAATGGCTGAAAAGGGCACAAAAACGATGTCACCCAGTCATTAGTTCACAATACAAGATATAAAAGTACATTACATGAGTTTATAAGAGAAAAGTAGAGAAATTTAACTCTTGTTTTGACCTGTATTCGCGCTATCCACCTTTACTGGCTCAATGAGCAGCCTTGCTCAGCCCTGCAAGATGACTGGGTGACCTCGTTTTTGTGCGCTCGTCAGCCATTATAAAAGGGTGTATAGAGAGCATATATTAAAAATGGTAATTATGATAGTTATAGTTTTGATATATATATGTTAAATTATCATTATTAAGGCAGTTTTTTAGTTTTATTGCAAGAGTTAGAGAGTTAATCAAATTTTTTGGAGTAAAATTTAAATATTGTATAAATTAATTACAAGACTCAAGACTGCAAGCTAATCAGATGTTGTTTTAGTTTAGTTTTAAACGATGATAATGAGGGTGCTGATTTCACTTGATAGGGCAGAGTGTTCCAAACATTTGCTCCCTGACTAGCAACTGTGAATTGTTTGATATTTGAACTACAAAAATTTGGTCTAAAGTTGTTACAATGCCTAGTGGGATAGGAGTGAAATTGACAATTTTTTGAGAACATGCTAAGAAAAATGTTAGGAAATATCCTTTTTTCAATAGGATACATAGCCTGCATAGCGGCCCAAAGGGAAGAGGATTGGGGACTGGGGAAGGAGGGGAGGGGGACTGGGGAGAGGAAGGGAACGTTCGAACGTTCAGAATCCGAACGTTAATTTTGATTGGTTGGTAAGTTCGATACGCCAATCAGATGTCAGTGGAGTTGATTCAGATACTTTATTCTTTGATCTGATTGGTTGAGAGTTTGCATATTAATTAGGGGGCAAAAGGAAAAATCGAGGCGGTTCATTGCAGGCCCTACCTTTCCTCCCTTCCTCTCCCAACAGCAGCAGGTAGGGGGACTCGCGGAATTCAAATCACCAAGCATCGAATTTCACGGGTATTGCCCGCGTTTCAGGCCCCTCCGAATGTATGCGTCCGCATCGGGTATTACCCGCGCGACGATTCCCTTACTGCTGCTGTGTTTGCGAAGGTTAAAAATATTTGTGTCGCAAACGAGGGTTAAAATATTTCTTAGATATAGATGGACGCCATCCAAAACATTCAAAACAAAACTGTACGCAAGCTGCGAACCCAGGTGTTGGATCGTTTGGATGCTGACTTCGCCTTCACGACTTTTATGGAGGGAGATACGGACGAGACTATGGACGACGCAAGGGCTGAAAAAATAATTGACTTAATTCCTGAAGGCAATTACCGCTTGGAATTAACGTTCATAAAGTATTTAGACTGGGTAATAGAAAGGGGCCTTAATTCTATCCGGGCGTCTGGTAAGCAGAACCTGTTTGTCTTAAACAAGCACACCCGCCCCGGAGCGTTGGTGGGCATCGACATGCTGTTCTACGAAGTTGCCTATCCAGTCACCGTAGTTATTTATGCTGCTTATGAGATCAAGAAGCCGGATGTTAAAAAGCTTAAGCCAATGCGGCATCCTGGTAACTGCGTGGGTAAGTTGGTGAGGGAGTTCTTTGAGGATTTCTCTCGTGGTGGTAAGCTTACGTTGAAAAGAAGAGAAGCCATCAGAAAATGGGAAGATGCTACTCGTAGGGCCGGAGCAACGATAGACAACATCAAAAATTTAGAAACTGCCTTAGAAAGGCGCATACACGTAAAAGATATCACAGACGGGTACATTTACCCTGGGACGCATAAATACGGCGGCAGAGGCGCTCCTATAGTCATCTACCAACACAACGGACACGCTTGGCGAGAACTTCGGTTCCCTAAGAAGAAAGAAACCAAGGTCTACGAGAATTCTCCATTGGCGGAGTTAATCCATGAGAACTCCGTTTGGCTGATGGATCCCGAAGGAAGCCAGTTTATGACTCAAGATGGTACTCTTTACCGCCCCGAAATCGAACATCTGCGCATCCAGAGCGCCTGCGAAACCCTTGGGAAAGACTTCTCAGACGAGGTCCTTAGCTCCCGCAGCTTAGACTTCTTAGCTGCCAAGAAGAGAAACGGCTGGAAACCTACCCCAAAAGAGTTCAAAGATATCTCCAAAGCGTGCGTAGAACACGGTCATGGAGGTCTTTGGAATATGGAGTACGACGAAGACGAATACGTCTCCTTAGACATGAAGCATTGCTATCCTGCGTCATTTAAAGGTCTTGGCGATTGTAAGGAATATTATGATAGATACGGGCATCCAGACTCGCAATTCTTTCGTGTGTCCTTAGACGGCAGCTACGACGCGCCAGCAACGGGGTTCGTCAGGCTAACATCTTGGAAGTTGGCTAAAGACTTACATCCCATAATTTACGCATGGTACGGGAAGCATCTACAAGAGAAAGAATGGATACCAGTGCCATTGTTAAAGTTCCTTGAAGAGCGTAAACTCCTGAAATACACAGCGCATGAAGCCATACTTTGCCATAGCGCCTTTACTAAATGGTTGCCAGAACACAACCCCACCGCGAGGATTGTCATAGGAAAGTTCACGCAAGGTGCTAAGGAGGGTGAAAAACATATGCAGCGACGCCTAATAACAGACGAAGGTGAGTTAAGTTTCCTCATCAAGCGTGCCCATGACCAAGGAACCATGGTTTCCGTAGAGAAGTGGGACTATTTCATAGAAGCCGAGCAAAAAGAACGCAAATGGAATGCTTTATGCTACTACCAAGATCATCGACCGCAATATTACCATCTCCGCGCCAGCATGCTTGCCTACGCGCATATCAACCTTCTCGCAATGCTCCTGCGGTTTGACAAAGAAGATATCCCCCGCGTAGCCACGGATTCCTTATACGTAAAGCCTGGCGCGTTGGAAAAGATGAAGGAATTCTACACTGCCGATGAACTTGCAGAAAGTGGCCAATGGCGCGTCAAAGATGAGGAGATAAGAGCCTGGAGGGCACGTGTAGAATATCACGGAGAACACACCCGCGGTTCCATTACGCCGACGGAAGAGCCACTGCCCTCAGTTGCGGACCCTATTTCCTACCAACGCTTCTCTTAACTCTATGGTACCGGCGGCAGTGGTAAGACGACGCGTGTGTTAGAACTCTTTCCGGCCTTAAAAGTGCTAACGCCAACGCATCGTTTGGAAAGAGAACTCTGCGAAATGGGTTACGACGCGCAGACCTACCACAGCTTCTTTCGTTGGAATGGCCAAAAGTGGGTACCTGAAGCCATCCACGACATACCTCCGGTGATACTTTGGGATGAGATTTGCACCGTTCCTTTAGAAATCCTCAAAGAATTCGTAGAATTCCTCCGTGGAAAGTGTCAAGTAATATTCGCCGGAGATCCCTGCCAGCCTCCTCCAATAGCCGGAGAGATGCCCCACGAATGGCTGAAAGATTTCGTAGACCATGCGGAGGAAATTAACACCGATTACCGCAGCAAGGATCAAATAAGAAACCTGAAAGCCGAATTGAGGGGCCTCAGTGACGCCGAGCAATGCAAGACGCTGCGCAAACGTGTACGAGCGAAGTCCTACGAGGACTTTCTATACGCCTGGCACCCTAAGGATCTGGTGCTAAGTAGTAAGCGCGCGGCACAATCTCGCATACAGAAAGACTTACTCAAAATACACCAAGAGCGCTTCCCTACACATCCCGTGCCCGTTTGTTATAAACCCCACGACACCCGCATGCAGCGCCGCGACGTCTGCGTACCCGGTACCGACATCCAACTGCAAAATGCGGTAACGCATGATAAAGCCTGGGTGCCCATAGAAAAGGTGGAAAAAATAACCTCCCATCCAGACTGTCGCTTGGGCTATTGCATGACAGTCCACAGCGCGCAAGGGCTTACCATAAAAGAAACCTTATGGATCATAGACCAGCGGCTGTGTTGGAGTAACCTTATCTACACCGCCGTAAGCCGCGTAGAATATGCCAAACAGTTAAAAAGAGCCTGGGGGCCGCAACTGCGTTACGACCGCACCCCAGAAGACATAGCAAAGGAGAACATTGCTAAGAAACTCCTTCGCTACAAGCGGCACGACGAAGAAAAAAATATGACGTTCGACCTATGCGTGGACGACGTCTATAAGAAAGGGGCACGGTGTGCCAAGTGTAACATACCTCTACTATGGAGGTTTGACCCAAATGACGATCAGCAGTTCTCCGTGGATCGTATCAACAACAAGCGCGGCCATTGCAGAGGTAACGTAAGACTGACATGCCTAGAGTGTAATCGGGCGCGTGGAGCAGCACTACTCTGAGTCTTTGGGGACTATGAGCAGTTCTTCCTTGACAAATCCACGACTTGGGCCATCTAGGTAATACAACACGGGTTGCCCTTCCTTGGTGACGGACTTCGAAATCTCATACGTTTCCAAAGACCAGTTAGGATCCGTGGCTCTCTTACTGCCACCTTCGAGTTCCCCCGGCTGATAGAGGTATCTGACCACTATGTCGCGGGGTAGCTTTTTTTCCTTCAGTCCGACCGCCCTCGAACTTCTGACGTAGGACTTGTGTTCCACGTGTTTCTTTTTTATGGCATCCCTGGGTTTCATTCCCGTAGCCCTGGCCGCCTCGTTGTTCAAAGCCGCGACGACCTGGGGGAGCCTCTGAGTCCATTCCCTGTTGCGTTTGGAGGGATCTTCCAGCTCTTTCCAATACTGGTATCCAAAGAGGCGCTCGGCCAAGGTCTTATTGAATCTTTCAACAATGCTCTGGCCCCTGTGGTACTCAGCTTCGGCTCTCCTAATCTTAGTGTCGTGGTCTTTCAGGGTCTTGGTAACCACGCCCATGAACTCTGTCCCCGCATCCACTTGCAGCAGCTTGGGCCATTTCAAGACGCGCTTATAAATCCTACCTAGGGCTTCTGCGACTTCCCCAGAATCCTTGCTGGTTATGGGTTCGGCGTCTTTGTATCTGCTTGCGATATCGACTACGGTCAAAGCGTACTTATAGGTCTTTTTTCTCACCTTGTCGTGCGGCAAGAAAAGCAAATCCGCCTGATTAACTTCGTTGGGGGCATTTACGGTGAAGCTGGGCCTGGGAATGTACTTAGGCACGGGAAGATAAACCTGCCAGAGGGTTTGTTTTTTTAGCCAGTTCTTAGCCGTTTCTTCTGATACCCTGGCCGCGGTCGTGAGTTTCTTGATGGCCGACGCTCCTTTCCAATAGCCTTCAGGCCCATAGTAAATCCTTTTAAGTTTGTCCTCAGTTCGACCCATTATATGAATTCCAAAACGAGATTGATCTTGCGTCCGTTGAAATCCACCGTCTTTCCGTCCACTTTAATGGTGATGTTTATGCTTTCTACCAAATTAGACAAATCATAGCTTAAAGAAATGGGAGTGTATTCTACCAGGTCAAATGGATTACCTTTAGGCAGAAACTTGGACATGAGAGAAGACTTTTCTCCATTGTTGTAACTATGGACCAAGTCGCAATAGACTTCGTAAGAGGATGCGACTTTCCATTTCACGGGTATGGCTGTGTCGGTAATTGTCTTGCCTGAGGCACATAATAAAGATCCCAGTGGGTCAGACTTTCCAAAAGTTACTGAATAGTTTGGCATATTATGTTTGAGGGTCATTTCGTGCGGCAGCCCTGTGGTGAGAGTATAACCGCGCTTGGCGAGCTCCTTAGCAAGGGTGATTGGCGTGTAATGTCCATCGGGTAGCATTACGGCTTGATAGTTAGATCCTCCTGTATGCTCAGTGACTATGCCCCCAATCAGGTTATACCAAGAAAATACGCCAAAGCTACGCCTCCGGCCAGCCCTGCGATTCCTACGAAGACCAACTCACTATCTTTTTGTTTCTTAGAAGGCTGGTAGTAATTCTTGAACTGAGGCCTTTTCGACCCCGTCGATGCCTCGGGGTGTGCTTGCGCATAGAGCTTAAAGGCGTAGTCTGTGTTTTCGAAGTTCTTATCCGCCTGCATCTTGTCTTGGTAGTTCTTGTCCAACCAATCCCTGTAAGCTTGTCTTTTTTCATTCCAAGCCGCAACGTCTCGCTGATATTTCTCCAGCGCTAAGTCGTATCTCTTCCTTTCGGCGGCTAATTCTCCGCTGCGATCACCTCTAACTAATCTATCCAAATACTGACCACCATAATTAGCTCCAGTGAATGCTAAAGCTGCAATAACTCCGCCTGCAAGCAAGGTAGCCATTTATACATTAGGCAGGTAGTTTTCCTTCCGTAGGTAATCCTTTACCATGATAGCCCCACCCACGGCAGCGGTCATCTTAGCAAAATTAGCGAAGCTCTTGCTTGGGTCTTCAGTAAAGTCTTCTTTGAGCACTTTCTTACCTACCCAACCAATACCCGCAACGATGGAAGTAATAATAGCTGCTTCTTCAACAGTTTTCAATTTGACATTATATTACAAAGCGAGAAGGTTATTCCATCACGGGTATTTTGCTTCGGGGCTCCTGCGTCACATGCACGGGTTCTACTTTTGGCTTCGTAGCCCGCCATTGTAAGTAGAGGCTGCCTGCTGCTATAGCAACTCCTAACGCGCCGATGACGTACCCAGGATTAATAAAGGATTCCTCTTCTTTTTCCTCCACCTTTTCTTCTTTTTTGGCTTTGTTCTTCCTGTTCATCTCCGCGAGCTTCTTACCGGCAGCGACTCTGCCTGGAGATTTAGCCTTGGTAATCTTCTGCTCCTCTTGGGGCTGCTCTACCTTCGACTCTGGTTCACTCATTTATATCTAAGGACTTGAAGGACTTGATAAGTAACTTAAGGTAACCTGGGTAAGTACTTGAGAAGGACTTGATAAGTACTTGAGAATGACTTAAGTAAGTACTTAAGGACGACTTGACTAAGTACTTGAGGCGACCTGGGTAATTCCTGAGGACGACTTGACTAAGTACTTGAGGCGACTTGATCAGGTACCTCAGCAAGTGCCGCCTGGAAGACCTTTTCGACTTCTCTGTCCTTCTTGAAGTCCTTCCGAGATGTCGTAAGTTCCTTCAAGTCGACATGCTGAGCTATGTGAAGTGCCGCAGAGGCGACTGCCATTAACTTACCGCACTTCAAAGACAACCACCCGCAGGTTATTTTAAGTTCTTGGGCGATGACATAGTCCTCGCTAATGTCCTTCCGCAGTTGCTCCACGTCGTCTATGGGCAGCGCAAGTCCAAGTAATTTAGTTGCCAGCTTAATTGCGGAGTCTGCTACGGCGTCCGTGGTTTTACTTGCAAGGGCGGCCTCGTACCTCTTATGGAACTTCTTAACCTCCTCTTCCGACAACTTATTAACCTGCTCATGGGTAAGTTCCTTGCCTATCATTTCCTTGCACTTCCCAGATGACACAAGGATGTTAAGTTGTTCCTTGAGGTTACTTTCATCTAGCTGTGTGGGGACTTCATCTAAGAGCTGCTCAATCTTTATATACATTAGGAATCATAGATTCCAACCGTGTAGGGAAACCTCAAAGAGAAGATCATCTTGGAATGTTGGTGCGTTTTTAAATGGCGCATGTAATCATGCAACTGTTCCTTGCTTATCTCACCGCCGTAGTCGCTTAAGATGGTTTCCAGGTCAGACTTGCTCGGAGTATAAAATACGACAAGTGAACCTATGTTTTCCCTAAAGGGCTTAGAGACGCTGGTAAGCTGCTGCGAGAGCAACCAAACGTTTGTCAAAAGACGCGGGAGAAACGCTGCAAACACTGTAGCAAGGAGTTTAGCAGCAGGCAGATGTTAAAATACCACGTGGATAAGAGGGTGTGTCTGAAGAACATTTGTGAGCGCTGCGAGGAGGATAAGAAAGACGATTGGCACTTCTTCCGCTGCTTGACGCGGTACGAATTAGACGGCATAGCATGTGAAGACCACGGCGATATTGCGGCGCGCTGTTGTCCAAAGGAGACCATAACGCGGTTGATACGTCAAAAGAAGGAAATAGACATGAGCTTTGCCATGTTCGACGAGGCGGAAGGCGTGCGGTGGGAGGATAGGGAATATTGGGAGGCGGACTGCCGCCGCTGCGGTTGTAGAAGGGATGGACAACATATTTGGCAGTGCTTGTACGTGCAGGCAAACCCCACTACGTTCGAAGAGTACATGGAAGGAGTTAGGAGACGACATGATAACGCCGTGATAGAACAGCGTTCCCGGAAACTATTTTGAAAGAATCCTAATTCTTATTTATTTATTATTGTACTTGCCGGAAACTATTTCCTAAGGAATCCAATTCTTATTTATTTATCATTACGGTACTCGGAAACTATTTCAAAGAAAGTCTGATTCGTATTTATTTATTATTGTGGAAGCTATTTTTTATTCATTAATTAGGATCCTTTCAAAAATAATAAAATAATAAAAATTGGATTCCTTAGGAAATGGTTTTCAGGGTGGTTAATAATAAAACAATAAGAATTCCAATTCTTTCAAGATAGTTTCCTGGGCAGTTAATGATAAAACGATAAGAATTAGGATTCTTTCAAAATAGTTTCCGTAACCCCTAATAAATAATGAATAAAAATAAGACTCCTTTCAAAATAGTTTCCGGGGTCTTAATAAATAATAATAAGACATTTTCTAAAATAGTTTCTAATATATGCTAGCCTACGCAGCCGCCTTCTTAGGAGGATTCCTAATCACCCTTTCAATATATGGACTGTATTACGTGCGAACCCCCTGCAGACTGCATCGTTAAAAAAGAGTCGCCGACCCTCATTTTCGACGAACCCCACTTAAACGACGCTTTAGACGCGTCTAACCACATAGAGGCGAAGGAAGGACGCACTTTGCGACGTCAAACGCCCAGCGACCATCCTTCTTCCCATACGACCTCAGATGCGTAAACTCCTGCCCCTCTATCACGTATCGGACGCGATCCGGCGCCCACAGGCTGTACGTAACACCCTCATGCGCCAACAACAACCGTAGCCTGTCAATATCTTCAAAGGCTACATAATTTTTTATTTCATACGTAACGCCCTCCTTTAAGTCTCTCCAGTGTATCTGCCTTACAGCCTCAAACTCCATATATTCTATGAAACATTTTAAGATGCGTCTTTAGAGTGTCCGTGTTTTTAAAGCGCTTACAGCACCACCTACATGGTAAACGCATTCCTTGTGCATACTCCGTGATGGCTCTGCAGACGTCGTCGTAGTCGTTACTGATCATTACTTTATAACCATTTCTTTCGTATTCGTGCAACAGGCGACGTTGGTCCTCAGATAATACCCCATTGCCTTTTGGAGTCTTCAGCTCCAAGCAGAAGCCACGGTATCGCACGTGTGCATTAAGAATTAACAAGTCGGGTTGCCCCCGTTGATATCCTTTCTGCCAGCACTTTATGCGCTTGCCGTCGCTGTCCTGCAGTTCGCCTAGACCAGGGGTCACGAGCATTTGGGGGGTAAAACCTGCGGATGTAATCAACCACTTTCTTATGCAGGTCGAATTCGTTTTCGATTTTAAAGACCAACTTGTTTGGGCCGTCAAAGCGCCTTTCTATTTCATACTTACCCGCTTTACGTAATGCCGGAAGGACCTCTTCGAATACCCAATCTTGGAACTCTACGGCCTTGGGTAGTTTGAAGCTAAATATCAGCTGATACAGACCAGCCTCAGAAATGAACACGGAATGTGGTTGCGTAGTGGGGAGTAGTTGGGGAGCGGCGATTTGGAGCCCCTTGCAGATCGACCCATCTTTTCTGGTATTTCTCAGATACGTGTGCTCTAATTGCATCTCTGGGAAGCTCATAGCCCAACGCCAAAGCCACTTCCTTCGCCTTAAAGTACAAAGTTTCGCCTTGCACTATGCATTGCAGTTTGGTGTCGTTATTTTCAAATACGCGTAACATGATATATTAGACAAATATTTTAATAAGCAACGCTCTTTAGCTGATTCATTTCTACGCTTAGCTGCGCGTCAGACACCACGAAGACGTAGCAGTTTATCTTAATCGAATCGCTGGCATGTTTGGTGCGTTTAATTTCCAAAGTAATGCCGTCTTGAGTGTTTACCAGCCGCAGACCCTGACCGTGCATAGATTCATCGTTGGTAGTGCGCATGTCAATCCATAACGCATACTTATCCGTGAAGAACTCCTTTGGGGCAATTTGGTCACCAAACTTGCGCGCGACTTCCCGGTACATATCCGCGGGCTTTATCCCTTGGAAATAGACCTTGTTAGGCACTCCGTTAATACTAACACCTACGTTGGTAATGTTAGGATTAAAGAATACCTCAGAGTCACGCAATCCTGCGGTGTATGTCTTTGCGAACAGCAACATTAACCCCGTGAGACTTCTTCGGGGAAGATTAATGCTTTGGTTGATAACCTCTTCGACGTTGTTCGTAAAGCTGAACGTCTTGTACATTACTACGTGATCGTAAAGAAAAGCCTTCCCTGCACTGTATTCCATGCCAGCGCTACGGGCCAGCTCTTCGCTGTATACGGTCTCGTACTGCAGCTCCAAGTTCTTGATGAAATAAGGATCCACGGCTGCTGAACTTACATCTTTTCCTTGCAAGATGTTCGTAGTATCTGCTAGGGTCACTTCAAACTGCAGTTCACTTAGCTGCCTTGGGTAGTATGCGCCGTGGTTCGTGATAACTTCGAAGTCCAACGGGATAACATATTTAGTACCGTAGGCCGCCTTTATTTCGTCTTCTCCTGAGGCGCCAGAGGCTGCGCTCCTTACCTTACGTATGGCTACGCTTGCTATTCCTTGTTCTATCCTTTGCGCGCGGTCAAATGCAGTCAACCATAAGTCTTTGTACGTGGCGTACAGATCGTACCTGTTTAAGTCCAAAAGGGATTCCCCGGCGAACTTGATTCTCATCTTAGAGACGAGGTTCCTGCCTACGTTATTGACCACATAACGCGCGTCTGCGGTATCTGGCTGTATTACTAGGTCAAACCTTAACGCTAACGTGCCAGGAACCAATACTAGGTTATCCGTTAGGCGGGGCACGCCTACATACAAGGTTTCTCCTGGCTTTGCGCTGGATGGCGTGAATGTGACCCGGTGAAAGGTGCGTTCTGCCTTTAGTCCGCCAACCTGCTTAGGTAATACGTTGGAGTTTAACTTTGAGCTTATCATATATAATGGAGGTAGAAGGAACGGATTTTGACCCCACCACTGAAGAAGGCCAAGTCGATATTAACGATGAAGAATACGTGTCTTTGCTTCGTGATGACAACGTAGACGGGCGGGGCCTCCTTGACAAGCTAAGACGCAAATATGGCAGCAGGGCCCGCGGTGCTATGCGCTCCTTAAGAGAGAAATTTAGGTCTAAGAATCCATACCAACCCATTCCGGAATATTTGCAAATGGAAAACGTTGGCGGCAATCCCATAGATAACGAAATTGAAAGGCGCCTCAATGAACTAAGAGAATATGACGACTCATACGTTAGCGAGGATAATCGACAACTACCAAACCGCCTTGCGGACTTAAGGAGCCGCACTGCCACCGAAGGAAGAACGGTACTTCCCGCGAACGAAAGTGAATACCAAATCATTTGGGATATACTACGCGAAATGCCGTCTGGCAAGAGCGTCGCCTTTCGCTTCGTCTCCAATGGGCCTAGGAGCATCGAGATTCAAGCTAGACTATCTAAGAAGGGTTCCGCTTGGCATACGTTCATTGATGACAAGGGCGAGCCTGCGTACTTAGATCATAAGGACTTTCCCAAAACACTACTTAATGCCATTGGTCGCCCCTATCCACCCGCCCTTGAACGGTATCAGGGGCGGCTGGAACTAATGTATCACATGGACGATCAACAAAGCTTAAACGTACAGCAGACGCCATCACCGCCCATCGAAGAAAACCCTAATGAGGAAACCATAGAGTGGGCAGCGCAAGAGCTAAGGCAACGCTATCCCCGCTTTGAGGCCAACGACGTGAAACTCACAGAACGCGGAAACAAGGTCCTTATAAGCGTCAAAGACATGAGATATCCTGACGCTAACCGTTGGACCAGGCCACAACATCTCTTTAACGAAAACGGTGAAGTTAGGGGCGACGTAGCAAGATTGAAGGGCTTTCAGGAGGCTACCAGGAGCGACTTAGACAAGTTGGAAACCCTAAATGAAAGGGTCGCGCTAGAAAAACGCGCCGAGGGGCTACAAGAAACGTTGGAAGAAAGGGAAGCAGATTACATGAGACAAAACCAACTACTTCTCGATGCTCAAAAGAGAGAACTTGACGACAAAAATCAGGTAATACTACGAATAAGAGAAGAAAGAGACAATGCCCTACGCGATAGAGACCAAGCCCAAAAGGCCTTCGAGCTTGCCCTGCAAGACCTGGACATGAGCAAGGAAGAAGCCAAAAACTTGCATATTACCATAGCCGGCTCTTTGGAGGAACGGCGGCAGTTGGTTGCCGAAATCAACACTAAGGAAGAACAAATCCGGCAAAGAGATCAGGCTATTGAAGACTTAGAGGGGCAAATATAGCGGCAGCGAGAAGTAGTTGCGGACCATACTCGTCCCGAAGAGGAAAGGGAGGCTGCCCAAAGGGAATCAGAAACCCTTCAGGTACGCCTTGCGGAATTACAGGCGCAAAAGGAAAACCTGGAAAAGGAGCTGGGGCTTACCACCAAGGAAAAGGTAAAAAGAGCCCTTTTGAAGTATGGCGTTCCACTGGCATTTGCGGTCGCTATTTCGAGCGTAGTAGGCGTGATCTTGTCCGCGCTTAAGGCTACAGGCGCGGGCGTAAAGAAATTAGGCAATGGGCTGACGGACTTGGGAAAAATGATAGCAGCCGGTCTTCCTGGGCTGCTTGGTAGCGTTCTTAGCCTGGTGCTTAGGACCGGCGGAGAACTGTTAAAGTTTGTGGGGAATAACATTTGGATCTTGGTCGTCGCTATTGGAGTGGTACTCCTGAAGAAGATGAAGGGTTAATCTTATCCTTGTGTATTACTGGGGGCTTATCGTCGTCGGGTACCCGAGGTGTTCTCGACTGGGGATAAGTAAAGATAGTATTCGCGCCGCCTTGATAATGCGGAACTAGCGGCAGCACGCTCATGATGCTAATGGGCTTATGATTCCAAGTAGCATCCGTCGAAGGGTTAACGGTCGGGGCGGCATTTATTCGTACGCGGCCGGCATCGCTGGGGCGAACTTGAAGCTTCGCATATTGACAATTAGCTATCATATGGAAAGTTACCGGCGTTATGTCTTCCGCTTGCGGAGGAACGGGCTCCGACGAAAAATGAGTTGGATGCCTGGTATTACTTTTTACCCTGTATGGCGGTAATGGGTGGTTATTCTCATCAACGATCCTAAAACCGGCATTGCATGAGTACCCCGCCGAAATACAAATAGTGCACATGATCAATCCCAGGCCTCCAACCTCCACCCACAATCCGGCGTCTTGCCACTTGTCGCCCACGTACTCCTTTTCCTCCAGGTAATGGAGAAACCAATCTTCCTTCGCGTGTGGATTCATATATTTCAGCAAATAAATTTGCTTCTAAAGGCTAAGCACCGTAAGAGTGCTAATGGTAGCGTGATTATAAGGTCGATCTCTTTGGTCATGTATGCTATTTATCGTTACTACGCCCGTATCGTCTATGCGTATTTGCAGCTTTACCTTTCCATGACAATCGGCAACCATGTGGAAAGTCCAAACCGATAGATTCTCGGCGCTCTGGGGGTTGGGCTCTACGGAGAAATGCGCAGGCTCCCTGTTGTTTGTCTTATTTCTCATAGGCTGCAGTATGCCATTCTCATCTAGAAACCTGAAGCCCACGTTAGCATGGCTGCTCGTGCCAATGCAAATGCTGCATATTATTAGCTTCTTTCCTGAGTAGTTCAAGTCCACGGACATGCCCGTGACATCAACCCAAGATGCTTGGTCGTATTTTTTCTCGCCTGTGTAAGTCGCATAAACACAATCTACTCCAGCTACGTAGGGGTTGTTCATCGCCATATATAATAACTCAGACCAATGCTTGCGGCTGCTAGGCCGGCTTTTAATAAGTTATGGTCATATTCCTCGGGTATCGTATGCATAACATGGGCCTTCTTTCGTTTCTTAACTACGGGTAGCTTCGTTTCGTGTGACTTTCTTGGCTCCTCTACGAAGTGAGGAATGCCCTTGGTAGTATCAGAGTTCACGTCATTCACCCCAAACTTCATATCCTTAGTAGCTCGCTGCAGCTTGTTGTTGTAGCCCACGACGGAATTAGCGTTGATAACCAAATTACTTGGCATTAACCAACAACCAGGACTCAAGGCATAATCTAGCCGCACCTTAGATTGCTACACCGCAAGTTGATACCTTTGAACTGACTTGGATATGTCATTTTCTATTATTGCGGACTCAAAAAGGACAAGGAATTCTTGTTGCGTTTCCCGCGAAGCACCTTGTGAACCAACAATGGGGCTGCGGGTATTTACCTGCGCTCCCAGGATGCAGTAGACAAATGCTTCAATGCTGCGGTTAATTCGAGCTAGGTTTCTTAGGCCTTTTCCTTTTAATAATACAAACGGATCCCAAGGACTGGGGTAAATTGTCTCAATCCTATCGATCAGCGTAACGTCATTCTTACGACCACCCAAGTCGTAAAACTTTAGGATCCCGGGGTATTTTTGATGATACATGTCTGCCGGACGCACGCCGTCAACATGCCAAGCATAAATAATGCCCAAGCCATGCGTGGCGCCCTCCCGATAACGAAAGTCTTTTTGCTGCGGCTTAAACTCATTCATTAGTCTTTCTAGGGCAGCGGAATCGTAGTGGTTATCCATTCGATTGAATGGCTTTTCCCCCGGTAATGGTACATTAAGCTCCTTCAATATGCGCCGCATAGTAAAGGCAACGTGGAACTTTAGAAAGGCAATGTCGAACATATCCGCGGCAACCCCGCAGCCCTTTGTAGCCGCCCAGACGGCAAAGTTTAACTGCTGCGGCCAGTACTTAAAGTTAGGCCCCTTTAACCATTCGTGGGCTTCTTTTCCTGAAGTGTGCGTAAGGTTAAAATCCTTAAAGATATCCCTTATTACTACGTCAAACGTTTGCTTACCCACTGGAATCTTTAAATGCGTTACTATTTTATCAAAGTTGGTTATACCACCTTCAGCATCGTAAAATGGGTAATCCTGGTTGGTTATTAATAGATTCTTTGGAAAATTAGGTAGCCTTTCTTTATGCACAGGTTTTGGTTGTAAAATCTTGGGATGCTTGGCGGTCGCCTTTGGCTCCAAGTCCGCATTACTGTACATTCTTTCGCCGTTGAAGTAAATCCCATGAGGTCTACGCTCAAACTTACTAGGGTCTGCATGCGGAAACATCTTCCTAAATGCTCTCCAATTCCAGTAATCTCGATTATCGTGATGTGGCTGGTCCTCAATATCATTCCCAAAAGCGTCGTACATACTATATATAATGGATGTTATACCATCAGCACCTACGTTGTACCCAGATGTTCCCTATACTACACCTAACGAACTAAACGCGGAGAATTTCAGGCTTAATAAAGCGAACTTAATCCTGGCTTACTTGGAAGGGCAAACAAAACACTACGAAAAAGTCCGAAAAAAGTACGTCAGAGCCCGGAGTACGCTACATAAGATTTCAATAACTTCAGGATCCATATCCGTAGTGTTAACGGGCTCCGGCGTTGCTGCTTCGCTTACTGGGCCGGGAATAATCGTTGGAGTTCCTTTGGCCGGCGTTGGGGCAGCCTGTGGTATCATTTCGGCTGTTGCTACGGGTATTATGAAACAGTTGTCAAGCAAAATATCCAAGCATGACACGACAATAGCTCTGTCAAGGGCTAAAGTAAATACAATTACCGATCTTGTCTCAAAGGCTTTGCGTGACAGAAAGATAGACGACGTAGAATTCTCGCTTATTCTGGCCGAGGAGGAGAAATACGAGAAATTAAAGTCAGACATAAGGAACAAAAAAACAGTCGTAAAAGATCTTTCCGAGGAATCTCGCAAAAAGATCTACCAGGAGGCAAAAGAAGAGCTTCAAAGAAAACTCGCTCAGTAAATATTTGCTTTGAAAAAAGCGAGACAGGATTCTATTTACATATTGAACGCCGACTGTCTGGTTCATATGCAAATTAAGTAGTTTTCCAAGAATTACGCGTAATTACTCATCTTATGCCATAAGATTCACTATCTTCTCGGAATCCATCCTAACAGGGGGTGGTCGGGGTCTATTTTGTAAAATATTTCATAGATTACGTCAGGGTAATAAGGAATATCCTTTTCCAGCCGACAAAACATCCACTCGGCTTTTGTCATATCAGAAACCTCAGGAATAGACTTACCGGTAATTTCAGAAAAAAGATAGGGAATAGCTTTGTAATATTTCCCTAGTCTTAATTTTTTTAGCGTTTTTCGCAGACTTTGTGGGGTTGGCTCTTCTAAGTGGTCTATGATTTTCTTCTTTACTTCGTTGTCTAAATATACCGGTCGTAAACCTTGGATATGACTCATCCAGGCCCTAAAATATTTTATTCTCTTATAAGGTGTTTTCTTACGACCTCCATTGGCGTAATATTGCTCTCTGGTAGCATTTGGTACGGCATTACGAATGTTCTTACCACACTCGTAACACTGCGCTGACGTGTCATCTTCTATTTGCATTTTCTTACCACAACAAACAATCTTTCTTGGCGGTGGGGTAACAAACTTAGGTTTCAAGCACTTTACACAAAAGTCATAAACGAACTCTTCACATTCATGCATCGTATATAAGACAAATGTTTTAACCTTTGTTTACAACGCAAACACAGCAGCAGTAAGGGAATCGTCGCGCGGGTAATACCCGATGCGGACGCATACATTCGGAGGGGCCTGAAACGCGGGCAATACCCGTGAAATTCGATGCTTGGTGATTTGGATTCCGCAAGTCCCCCTACCTGCTGCTCCCAACTGAGTTCCCTTCCCCTTTCCTTCCCTTTGGACAATGTCCATGAACGTCCTTAATTGAGCGAAGAGATCGAAAACTTTTAAAGACAAGACGGTAGGACGGTAAGATTTGATCAACTCCCCTGAAGAGTGAAGCGATTCACGAAACAGGCTTTTTTTAAAAGTTTTAACAATAAGGAGAAGAGACATTGGAACTAAAGTTTGAATGCTGCTCACCATGACCCGAAAGCAGCAAATTTCTGTTTAGGAAAAAGCAGAGAAAAGTCTGCTACTTCGCCGAATCGAAATACGTGAAATATATTCGCTCTATAATTAACAGAGCTACAATCTAGAGGTAAAAGTTGCAATTTTCTTTCCCTTCTTACCGCCATAAAATCCATTTGTTTCAAACATTTTCTCAATCATCGAAAGCAGCTGCCAGATCAAGTCCTCCGTCGGTTTAACAACATTTCCTTGTCGTCTAGCTATTTTATTCCAGATTTTCTGTTATCAACGGATTCCCGAAAACCCGCCTTGATATATTTTTGGGAAATAATTGAACAAGAACGACTGACTTCTTTTCATGTTTAAAAAACAAAAATCATAAGGAAACCTTTAAAGTGAAATGTTTTCGATTCTTGACTTAGTTCAGGCACAATAAAATAACGAAAGCTACATCATGCTTCACTTTTTTTTGAACAACACGAGGTGAACTACCAATATCAATATTAATGAATATCAATGATATCGATGAATAAAATGACAGAAATCACCGTACTATTTTAATTTCCTACCAAACTACGGCTTACCTTTGCTCACTAACTTTTCTGTTACTTGAGCGCCGAGTTTATTTGTGTTTTACAGTCAAAAAGGCTCAAGCTTACCCCCTAGGTGCCATTAATATTTAAATGGTTTCATTTTTAACTCGTGGATACGCGAAGCGTAGAAACGAGATATTGTGAGGGGTCTGAATATGCAAAAGTGTCACTCAATCACTCACTAAGTGTTAGCAGATCGATAATTAAACGTTTGTCGATCGTCTTACGTCATCCGATCACGAATGTTACACGACACTAACAAGCACAAAGCTCTTATACCATAAAGATTACTTTGATATTTATATGAGGAAACGAAATGCTCATGTTCCATGTGGGATACATTTCTATCACTTGTCGACGCCGTGGGGGCCCACTGTGCATGCGCAGACTCGCACATAGTTTTATCTTCGAATTATTCATAATAAAAGAATCAAGGAAAGATGCAAGTTGAAGTAAAATTATACAATTAACGCCTGAAATAAAATTTCAATGAGTTAGACCTTTTTTCTGATGTATTTTAAAAAAGTAAACAAAAACGCTTATTAGGTACAACGTCAACATTTCGATTTCAGACTGAGACTCGTAGATCATCGAGCCGGTTATCGAAAAAAATAATTAGAACTCAAGAAGAGAGTGTGATTTCAAGCTCTGGAGGACTTTATTCTCCATAGAGACAGCTCAAAGTCACGGCGGTATTCAGCAATAAAATCTCATAAACTCGATCGAGCGAAGTTTGATCAACAGTTGTATTTTAATACTAAGTGACTTCTTAAGAAAATAATCAATCAGTGTAGATGTACGTAAATCGTAGAAAAAATAGCAAAAGACGAAAAAAAGACCAATTCCAATGAAGTTTTGAGGGAAGTTCGGCCAGTTTTGTCATTTAAATAAGCCGTTCTGAATAAAAGTAGATTGATCGCCACACATTATACAAGATTACAAACAGCCGAAGCAATGCTCAGATTGTATGTTGAAATGTGCGAAGGTCTAACGGGAATTCGCCCCAATAAATAATCATTAATTTACCGACTTGGATGAAGACAAAATAAATAGCATTTTCTAAACGTATTTCTGTAAAATATTTGCTTGGTTCACAGTGTAAATAAGTAGTTTCATTCGAAACAAATGTAGGAGCCGTGACCCCTGAAGGTCAAGATAAGTAGTAATGTAAATCCACATACTATCATCTTAAATCAACACGCATAACGCAACGCTTTATGTGATCGTCCCGATCGGCCGATTATCTTCTATATTCAGTTTTGAGCTCGTAGGTCGAATGATTACTGGAATAAAACACACTTTGAAATTAAAAACAGAGAAAGCGTTTTCAAATAGATCTTCTTCCAATTAATATACTCTATACTTGACTCAGTTGACTCAGTCGAAGTCGCGAAGTCGTCTTTCGTATTTAAATTGAAGTTCAGACAATTAATTCATCACAGAATTCGCTTCCAAACTAAACAAAATAGAGAAGAACTAGGTGTTAAAAGGAAAATAAAGAGGACGATTACTCATCTTACTAGATAAATTGAGTATTCAAAATATTAAATCGAGCGAAATATTTGGAATCCTTTGAGAATTTCAACAAGCATAAGGAGGGCACAGGAAGACCAATCTTCGAAAAGTGCAACAAGTATCCACGAGTTCGCCAAAGGGCGTTTGATTTGAATATTTAACACTGACTGCGACCTAGCGAAACATTGGTATTTGTGGTCCCGAGAGGGCGAAGCGTAGAGAAACATCACCGTCGAGGGACCACAAAACACACTGCTTTTTCCGAGGTTCAAGTCAATATAGGTGTTTAGTTATATACCAAGTGTCAAACAACACGAAGCAATTATTTGAATTTTTGATTATTTGATTTAGAAAAACTTAGAAAAACTTACATTTCTGGAAAAAACTCTTCCACAAATTAACACTTTTTTTCTGAGAATACGAAGACTCAGGCGGGATTCAAAATAACTAATTCACATAAGGTGACACCATAATCCAATCAGAATTGGCTAAATTATTATTATTATATTATTTTTGAGGTAGTTTTAAGCTATGCAATCCTCATGAGTTCTTTTCCTTCAGCTTTGTCAAATACCGTTCCAAAATAAAGCCTAATACTTACAATTGTCTAAAATGCGTTTCATTTTGTCGTCCGATGCGTTTTTTAAATACTAGCTTTCTCTTGCACTAAAATTACACAAAGCTGGCAACTCAGTAGCGGCCACCAGAACTCCAATCGCACTCGCATTCTTTTCAAATTATACCGAAAACATAGTCTTACGCACATAGAAGGACAATAATCGATAAGTACTCTGGCAAAGTTTGAGAAAAATCACCCCAATAAAGAGAACGAAAATAATTTTCGAAGGTCGTAATTTAGCTTTCTGGACGCGATCTGATCTGACCGTTATGATAACTCCTTGGAAATAATGCAAGAATACAAGCCGTCACTCGAACCAACCTACCGGATACATGTAGTAATGAATCTTAAAATTCTAACCTCGAATTTTCACAAAATTCGCTGCAACGCTCACCAAGAGGATACCTAAGTTACATTTGATGTTGATCTGACATGTACTTGGTCATTTTAGTTCGTAAGTGTCCTTGTCTTCGTACTCGATGATAACTGAACCTCAGGGACTTTTGTTTGTTTGAACTCCATTGATTATTTTTTGGCCGTTCTCGGTTCACTAGTTATCAATTTCTACTACTAGTCAAAAGGAAATGCCTAGCATAGGACCTAGAGTCTCGTTCGCACTTTCCGCTTTGGGTAGCATGTTGGTTCTGTAATTTTCCTTCCTGATTGATACCCGATAAAAGTTGTAAATAAGTGTGGCAAAAAGACGCTGTAAGTGTTTCTGCGAATTTTATGAAAATTCAAGGAAAGAATTTTTAAATGAAGATTCATCATTAGTAAGTTGTGGTTGGAATGACGGCTAGCATTCTTGGAAGCGCATCGGACGACAAAATGAAACACATTTTAGACAATTGTAAGCAAAGTATATATTTTAAAGTTCTATTTTCAAACGTTATTTGACACGGTTCGACTTCGAACAATACGAATTGAATTAAGTCATTTACTAGAATAATTGTTCGTTCCTAAATTATAACTTTTTTTCCTTCTCTTGTGTCTAACAGTATTTCATTTTCTCTACTGTATCGCTCATCCAACATTGTTGATTACCAAGCCTACCAAGATTCAAGTTTTATCAATAAGGAGTGGAAACACTGGAAATAACGTTTGCAGAGAGAATGCTGCTCACCATGACCCGAACGCTGCAAATTTCTAAGATAAAACACAAAAGAGTCTGCTACTTCGCCGAATCGAAATCAGACGTGAAACATTCGCTCTCTTAACTAAACTACGAAGAGGTTAAAGTTCGATTTCCTTGCCTTCCTACCGTCTTAAAGCTAATTTTTTAAAACATTTTCAATTCGATCATCTGAAAAGCGGCTGAGTAGTATAGGGAATGGGGGTTCCAGCGCAATCTCAACACGGGTAAGACCCGTGTCAAAAATCCACCTACGGAAACAACCCACTCCAAGTGTGGTTGGGGGCAACAGCGCAAATATGTTAGTCTATATATGGAGTGCGAAGAATGTAAGAGAACTTTTAAGAAAGAAGCGGATTTGAAAAAGCATTTGAAAATGAAGACGAAGTGTATGAGCAGTTATGATTGTGGATGTGGTAAGAAGTTTGAGACTAAGGTTAAATTGTTTTGGCATTGTCAGGACTGTGAGTACGACTACGACGACTTAAAAAGTGCTTGGTATTAGGTATAAAATATTTCCTATTATATAGATGGAATCCCAAAGCAACTTCAGCACGGTGTCAATACCCGGTAACGGTGAGATTGACGTTAGACAGTTTTGGCGTCAGTCAGAAAGGAAGGTTAAAAGGACTCTCCGAAAAGGTATAGAAGAATTAGGAGCCCTGAAAGCGAGCATAATGGTAGAAGTAAGTTTGTCAAAAGACGAGGTAATGACGACAGCAATGTTGCGATCAAAGTCGTTAGTGATATTAGAATCCACGAATCTGGATAGGTCACTCAGTGAAGCCTTAGAAGCAATAATGGAGTCGCTGTCTAACTACACGAAAGAAGGATCGGGTTGGACAGTAGAGGAGGTTGAAGGAATAGAGATAAGTATAGCCAGGTACGTACCCATACGAGGGGGGGGGGGGGTTACGTACCGCTACCAACGTGGGTAGAAAGGAAGAAGGCTATTGTAAACGTGAAGAATGAAGACAATCGATGCTTTATGTGGGCAATCAGGTCTGCACTGTATCCAGCAGAGAAGGATCCCTGTAGGACAAGTAAGTATCCCACAGATGATTTAGAGTGGGATGGTGTGGAATTTCCCATGCAGTTGATAGACATCCCCATATTTGAGGAAATAAACGATCTAGCAATTAACGTTTACGGAGTCAGAGAGCAGACGATAGTACCGTTAGTTCTGTCAAAAAGTAAAGGAGAGCGCGTACATTTATTCTACCACGGCGGACACTACTCATGGGTTAAACACATTAGCAGACTATTCTACAGACATACTAAGCACAAAGGCAAAAAGTACTTCTGTGACTGCTGCTTGCTGTCATTTACATCCTTAAATACCCTAAAGAAACACGATGAGATCTGCCGCGGAGTCGAAGAAGTGGCGCAACGGATCCAGATGCCCACCAACAAAGAGCTTTCATACGCAGACCATCAAAAGCAGATGCAAGTACCTTACGTGATATATGCAGACTTCGAAGCGTTGATAACTAAGGAAGAGCAGAAACGTGGCGCCACGAATAAGGTAGGATTACACGAGATCTGCTCCTTTGGTTACATAGTAGTCAGATCAGACGGTAAAGCAAACCCTCCTGTGATTTACCGAGGTAAGAACGCAGCTAATGAGTTTCTAGAAGCATTGCGAGAAGAGGAGGGAGAGATTAGAGAACAATTAAGACGTCCAAAGAAGATGGAATTTACCAAAGAGAACCAGGAGGCTTTTAACAAGGCAAAAAAATGCCGCATTTGCCAACATACGCTTCTTCAGTTTGGAAGACGAGCCAAGAAAGCGTGGGATGAAGATGGAAAGTATCTAGGAGAAGCTCATTTTAAATGCGGGAAGTATGCTAAGAAAGGTGAGAAGCCGGGAAAGCCCTCCACGCACTGCATTCACTGCCACAAAGCATTTGTTGAGGATTTCTATGTGGATAAGGTTAGGGATCACTGCCACATCACGGGTAAATACAGAGGAGCGGCTCATTGGAAATGCAATATAAACTTCAAAGTAAATCCAGACATGGAGATTCCGGTGTTCTTTCACAACCTCCGCGGTTACGACTCCCATTTGCTACTACAAGGAACAGACGGCTCCGACGTCAAATGCATACCCAACAACAAAGAGCGCTACATGTCCGTAACTGTGGGCAAGCTAAAGTTCTTAGATTCGCAGCAGTTTATGGCGGACTCCTTAGCAAACCTCGTAAAGTATAACACCAACTTTCCCATTTCCAGTCAATACGGCGCGGAAAGGAAAGGAGTCTACCCATACGAATACATGGACTCCTGGGATAGATTCAAAGAACCCCTACCACCCAAAGATCGCTTCTACAGCACCCTAAACGAGTCTGGTATAAAGGATGAGGAGTACCAGCATGCGTTAGACGTGTGGGAAAAGTACTCCTGTGAGAACATGGGGGACTACCACGACATCTACCTAAGGTCTGACGTAGTGCTGCTCGCAGATGTTTTCCAAAGCTTCAGAAAGATGGCTATGGAATATTACGGATTGGATCCCGCTAATTTCTACACGGCTCCTGGGCTCAGCTGGAGTGCTTTGTTAAAGAAGACAAATGCGCAGTTGGATCTCCTAACGGAGTACGACATGTATCGGTTTATGGAAGACGGTATTCGTGGCGGCGTATGCGGACCCAGCCGACGTTACGCCCGCGCAAACAACCCCTTAGTAGAGCACGACCCAGAGAAACCAACCACATACATTTACTACCTGGATGCGAATAACCTTTATGGTTGGGCAATGTCACAGTACCTACCTGTGAGAGACTTCGAATGGGATCCAGTGAAGCCGATAGACTTCTACATGCAGGTAGGAAAGGAGGAAGACAAGGGTTACGTTTTAGAAGTGGATCTGGAGTACCCAGAGCGCCTGCACGACGAACACGATGAGTTCCCCTTAGCACCAGAAGCGATAGAGATACCATTTAAGCAGCTAAGTCCGCTGCAAAAGCAAATGTGCCCTGGTTACAAACCGTACAGGAAACTAACTATGAACCTGATGGATAAGAAGAAGTATGTGGTACATTACCGCAACCTGCAGTTCTACGTGCGACACGGAATGCGCGTAGAGAAGATCCACAGAGTCCTAAAATTCACGCAGGAACCCTGGATGCGCCCCTACATTGACTTTAACACGCAAAAGCGTACCGCAGCGAAAAATGACTTCGAGAAAAATCTCTTCAAACTGATGAACAACAGCGTGTTCGGAAAGACAATGGAGAACATCCGCAAGCGCGTAAGCGTAAAAATAGTCAGCACCAAAGAGGAAGCAGAAGCATACGTGTCACAGCCAGGCTTCGTTAGATACGTAGAAATGCTGAACTTCTACGTGATTCACATGAAAAAGGCAAACCTCTTACTAAACAAGCCCGTTTACACAGGCTTTACGGTGCTGGATCTATCGAAGCTGTTTATGTACGAGTTCTACTACGATAAGCTTAAGCCAAAGTACGGAGACCGCTGTCGCCTCCTGTACACAGACACCGACTCCCTAATTCTAGAAGTGCAAACGGAAGACGTTTACAAAGACTGCCTCCCCGACATAGACGAGTACGACACCAGCGGTTACCCGAAGGAGCACTTCCTTTACTCTGCGAAGAATAAGAAGGTAATTGGGAAGATGAAAGACGAAATGTTAGGAAAACCCATAGTAGAGTACGTGGGTCTGAAACCAAAGATGTACAGCGTGCTAAAGTTAGACGGCGTAGAAAAGAAAGCTAAAGGCGTAAAAAAGTATGTGGTTAAGAAGGACATTACACACGAGTCCTACCTCAACGTATTACGAACACGCAAGGAACAGCGGCATAAGATGAACAGCCTGCGCAGCTATGGTCATCAGATACATAACGTCACGCAGGAGAAGGTGTCACTGTCTGCATTTGACGGTAAGCGATGGATGTGTGATGACGGAGTGCATACGATAGCATTCGGACATCACACGATAAGCAGTTCTTCTTTGACGAACCCACGCGTGGGACCATCATGAAGATAATACAAGATGGGCTGACCCTTCTTAGCTATCGCACTTCGGATCTGGTAAGTTTCCAAAGACCAATTAGGATCCGTAGCTCTTTTGGATCCTCCTTCTAATTCACCCGGCTCATAGAGATATCGAACCGTGACATTACCTAATTTCTTTTCATGGGGGAAGACCGCCCTCGAACTTCTGATGAAGGACTTGTGTTCCACGTGTTTCTTTTTTATGGCATCCCTGGGTTTCATTCCCGTAGCCCTGGCCGCCTCGTTGTTCGAAGCTGCGACGACCTGGGGGAGCCTCTGAGTCCATTCCCTATTGCGTTTGGAGGGATCTTCCAGCTCTTTCCAATACTGGTATCCAAAGAGACGCTCGGCCAGGGTCTTATTGAATCTTTCGACAATGCTTTGACCCCTGTGGTACTCTGCTTTAGCTCTTCTAATTTTAGTGTCGTGGTCTTTCAGGGTCTTGGTAACCACGCCCATAAACTCCGTCCCCGCATCCACTTGCAGCAGCTTAGGCCATTTCAAGACGCGCTTATAAACCCTACCTAGGGCTTCTGCGACTTCCCCAGAATCCTTGCTGGTTATGGGTTCGGCGTCCTTATATCTGCTTGCGATATCGACTACGGTCAAAGCGTACCTATAGGTCTTCTTTCTCACCTTATCGTGCGGCAAGAAAAGCAAATCCGCCTGATGAACTTCATTGGGGGTATTTACGGTGAAGCTGGGCCTGGGAATGTACTTAGGCACGGGAAGATAAACCTGCCAGAGGGTTTGTTTTTTCAACCAGTTCTTAGCCGTTTCGTCTGATACCCTGGCCGCGGTCGCGAGTTTCTTGATAGCTGACGCTCCTCTCCAATAGCCTTCCGGCCCATAGTAAATCCTTTTAAGTTTGTCCTCTACGCGGCCCATTATATGAATTCCAAAACAAGATTGATCTTACGTCCGTTAAAATCCACCGTCTTTCCGTCCACTTTAATGGTGATGTTTATGCTTTCTACCAAATTAGACAAGTCATAGCTCAAAGAAATGGGAGTGTATTCTACTGGGTCAAATGGATTACCTTGGGGCAGAAACTTGGACATAAGAGAAGACTTTTCTCCATTGTTGTAACTATGAACCAAGTCGCAATAGACTTCGTAAGAGGATGCGACTTTCCATTTCACATCATATGTATTGCCGCTATTTATTGTGGTACTAGTAAGGCCCAGGAGTTCTACCAATGAACTGTCCTTTAAATTAGCGCTCCCATTATTTTTCTTAAATGTCATTTCATGGGGTAATCCTGTGGTAAGAGTGTATCCATGCTTTGCTAGCTCCTTAGCCAGTGTTATTGGGGTGTAATGGGAATCTGGTATTTTTGGTTTGGTGCCGGAAGTTCCGATGACAAAGCCATTAATTAAATTATACCAAGAATTGTACAAAGAGCAACTAACCAACCGAACCCTTTCCGCGCGGATGGGAGGATTCAGATACGTGGTAAAGCCATTCTTATCGCTTTCCAAAAAGACGATCATTATATTAGATACGCCAAAGCCACGCCTCCGGCCAGCCCTGCGACTCCTACAAAGACCAATTCATTGTCTTTTTGTTTCTTAGAAGGCTGGTAGTAATTCTTGAACTGAGGCTTTCTCATTCTAAAGTCGGGGTGTGCTTGCGCATAAAGTTTAAAGGCGTAGTCTGTGTTTTCGAAGTTCTTATCCGCCTGCATTTTGTCTTGGTAATTCTTATCCAACCAATCCCTGTAAGCTTGTCTTTTTTCATTCCAAGCTGCAACGTCCCTTTGATATTTCTCCAGCGCTAAGTCGTGTCTCTTCCTTTCGGCGGCACCGCTTTTGTCGCCTCTGACTAATCTATCCAAATATTGACCACCATAATTAGCCCCTGTAAATGCTAAAGCTGCAATGACTCCACCTGCGACTAAGCTAACCATTATACATTAGGTAGGTACTTTTCCTTCCGTAGGTAATCCTTTAGCATGATAGCCCCGCCTACGGCAGCGGTCATCTTAGCAAAGTTAGCGAAGCTCTTGCTTGGGTCTTCAGTAAAGTCTTCTTTGAGCACTTTCTTACCTACCCAACCAATACCCGCAACAATAGAAGTAATGATAGCTGCTTCTTCAACAGTTTTCAACAACGCGGTCGACATTATATTACAAAGCGAGAAGGAAAATCCAGGTCGCCACGGTACGTGGTGATAAATCTACTCCATTTCAGGGATCTTACTTTTTCTAACCTCCACAGGTGCGTGATACGTTGGTGGTTCTACCTTTTTCGTTGCCCGCCATTGTAAGTAGAGGCTGCCTGCTGCTATAGCGACTCCTAACGCGCCAATGACGTATCCCGGATTAATAAAGGATTCTTCTTCCTCCACCTTTTCTTCTTTTTTGGCTTTGTTCTTCCTGTTCATCTCCGCGAGCTTCTTACCGGCAGCAACTCTGCCCGGAGATTTAGCCTTGGTAATCTTGGTATCTTCTACGGGAGCCTTTTCTGGTTGTTCTTCGGTGCCACTCATCTTATATTAAGGGACTTGAAGGACTTGACAAGTTACTTGATGACGACTTGACAATGACTTGGCAATGACTTGACAACGACTTGACTAAGTACTTGAGAATGACTTAAGGACGACTTGACTAAGTACTTGAGGTGACTTGACAACGACTTGACTAGGTACTTGAGGCGACTTGATCAGGTACCTCAGCAAGTGCTGCCTGGAAGACCTTTTCGACTTCTCTGTCCTTCTTGAAGTCCTTCCAAGATGTTCCTAAGGAACCTAGTACCTCCTTCAAGTCGACGTGCTGAGCTACGTGAAGTGTCGCAGAGGCGACTGCCATTAACTTACCGCACTTCAAGGACAACCACCCGCAGGTTATCTTAAGTTCTTGGGCGATGACATAGTCATCTCTTATGTCCTTCTGTAGTTGCTCCACGTCGTCTATGGGCAGCGCAAGTCCAAGCAATTTAGTGGCAAGTCGGATAGCGGAGTCTGCGACGGCGTCCGTGGTCTTACTTGCGAGGGCAGCCTCGTACCTCTTATGGAACTTCTTAACCTCCTCTTCTGACAGCTTATTAACCTGCTCATGGGTAAGTTCCTTACCTATCATTTCTTTACACTTCCCAGAAGACACAAGAATGTTAAGTTGTTCCTTGAGGTTACTTTCATCTAACTGTGTGGGGACTTCATCTATGAGCTGCTCAATGTCCATATATGTTAACGTCATACGGAAACCTCAAAGAGAAGATCATCTTGGAATGTTGGTGCGTTTTTAAATGCCGCATGTATTCGTGCAGCTGTTCCTTGCTTATCTCACCGCCGTAGTCGCTTAAAATGGTTTCCAGGTCAGACTTGCTCGGAGTATAAAATACTACGAGAGAGCCTATGTTTTCCCTAAAGGGCTTAGAGACGCTGGTAAGCTGCTGGGAAAGCAACCAAACGCTAATGTTGTCATGTCTGCCGCTAAAGGCGAGCTTCACCAATTCGGAGGTGCGCCTTTTTACGTCGTCCCCACAGGCAATGTCATCCAATATGAGGAGCGTCTGTGTATCTTTAGGGAATAGCTTGTGCCAGAACTTCAAATGACTGGATAACTCGTTAGGGTTTAAAATATCTACGAAGAAGTCGTCATCTTTCACTCCTATACCCGTCCAGGTGCGGTTATTCACGTAGGTGGGACAAAGCAGCACTATGTAGTCAAAGCGGTATCTAAAGGGTCCTAATAGCTGCTCTACCACGAACTGTGTTTTACCGCAGCCGGTGGGTCCTACTATCAGAGCGTTACAAGGTATGTGATCCGGGTTCATTTATATCTAATGAACCCCATTTATATATAGATGGACCCAGTGGAAGCAGTAAGAAGGATTGTCGCCGACGCAAAAGATAAAAGAGACACCATAGAAATGCAAAGGGAGGAGATAGACCGGTTAAAAGAGCGCGTGCAGGAATTGTACGATGAAATGTGCGGTCTGAAGCGTGCAGAACGGTTTGGTGCGCTTTTGACAATGGCGACGTGGGCTAAGGAGTCCATTAAGGACTTCATTCGATATCCCCCATAGATATATGGACTGCATTACGTGCGAACTACCTGCTGACTGCATAATCCCTCCCAAAACACCGATACCCAAACCGTGTAAAAAATACACCTGCCGTCACTGTAATAAGGTATTCTCTGAAGAAGACTTCGTTGGACATTGGTGTCCCGCGGATACTAAAGCACAAAGGACTTTAGACGACGCTCGAGAAGAGTAAGAGGTCGCAAAGAAGATCTTACTAAGCCCCAGCAAGAGGAATTAGCATAGGTCTTTCTTTTTTATTGTTATTTTGTTAAATGCTGCAAAGAGGTCTCAAGTAAGGACCTATTTTTTATTGTTATTTTGTTAAATCATCGTAATCGAAGAATGGTTAACATGATTATCTTTTTGCTGGTTTCAACGATGAGAAAGAATGATACCTCATCTTTTAATGGGGGCTTAACAAAATAACAAGAAATAATAGACCCTATCCTAAAACCCTCTTACAGGGTTTAACAATTTAACAATAAAAAATAAGGTATATATAATGAAGTGCGTGCAATGTGATAGAGCTTTTAGTAGCAAGCAGCGACTGCAATACCATCTTTCCAAGAAAGTCTGTCAGAAGACCATCAGCACTGTTTGCGGTGACTGCGGTAAGGAACTGTCCACAGTACAGGCCCTACGATATCACCGCGAGCATAGAGTCTGCCTTAAAGGTCATTGCCGCCGATGCGATGAACCCCTCTTTGAAGAGAACTGGCATAAATACCGCTGCCGACGTTACCGCCTCGAAGAAGTCGTCTGTGAAACCCACGGCGATTTAGCAGAGCGATGTTGCCCCCTTGAAACCAGCCGGGCTTTAGTGCTGCGTAAAAAAGAAATAGACCAAGATTTCGTATGCTTTGACGACTACGAAGGAGTAAGATGGGAGAACCGAGAACACTGGGACGGCATCTGCGATAAATGTGGTTGTCAACGCAGCGGTCAACATATTTGGTGTTGCCTGTACGAAGGTCCCAAGCCTTTAGACCATTACCTTGCAATACGAAAAGAATGGTCTAATATATGATGTTACCTTACGTCGCAGCGTTCGCAGGAGGAGCCTTGATTACGATATCGATCGATTTCATGTCGGAAAAAATGAGGTCCGACGTAGCAGACCAATACCTAGAAGCCCATGAGGACGACTAATCACACAATGGATTAGCCTCCGCCTTTCTTTCAACGTCGAACTTCCATCGACCGTTGACTTTACCATAGCTACGTATGTGAGTGTACTCTTCGCCTTGCAGTACGTACCGTACGCAGTCAGGAGCCCATAAACTGTACTCTTGGCTGCCGTCTAAGAGGACCAACCTTAAACGGTTAATGTCCTCGAAGACGACGTAATTTTTTATTTTGTATGAAATGCCTTGTATTAATTCGCGCCAGTGAGTTTGTTCAACTATCATTATATTTATGAAATATCTTTCGGTGCGTTTGTAGCGTCTCCTGTGACTTGAAAGCCTTAACGCAGCCAGGACAAGGTATGCGAATGCCGTCGACGTAACGGTCGATTTCCCTGCAGATCAGATCGTAATCGTTGCAAACCATCGTAAGATAACCATTCATTTCATATTGCGCCAATGCCGCTTTTTGTTTGTCGGACAATACGCCGTTACCCTTTGGCGTCTTCAGTTCCAGACATAACCCATTGTATTTTTTATGGGAGTTAAGAATTAGGATGTCGGGTTGACCTGCCTGGTAGCCCTTTTGCCAGCACGTTATCCTTTTACTGGTGGTATCTTGCAATTCCCCGAGTCCAGGTGCTAATAACAGCGTAGGGTGAAACCGGCGTATGTAATCGATGACCTTCTTATGTAAGTCAAACTCATTCTCGATCTTGAAGACCAACTTATTTGGACCATCCAACGAGTACTTTCCCGTCTTCCTTAACGTAGGTAGGACATCCTCGAAGACCCAATCTTGAAATGCCTCTGCTGTCGGTAGCTTGGAGCTAAATATTAACTGATACAAACCAGATTCCGTCACGTACAGGGATTGTGGGTGTGAACCAGAAGGGAGGCGATTCACCTCTATTCTAAATTCGCTAAGCCTCTTCTTATGCTTATCCCGCACGTGGACTTTAATAGCATCTTTGGTGTCTGCGTAACCTAATGCCTTTGCTACCTCTTTCGCCTTAAAGTACAGCTTGTCGCTTTGCACTAGGCATTGCAGTTTAGTTTCGTTGTTTTCGAATACGCGGAGCATATTATACGTAAGGGATATTTTTATCCTCAATCATCCTAGTACGCAACACTTTTTAGCTGATTCATTTCCACGCTTAGCTGCGCGTCTGAGACTACGAAAATGTACGCGTTTATCTTAGTAGTGTCGCTGGCATGTTTGGTGCGCTTGATCTCCAACGTAATGCCGTCCTGGGTATTTACCAGGCGTAAACCCTGTCCATGTAGGTCTTCGTCGTTCGTCGTGCGCATGTCGATCCACAGCGCGTACTTATCCTTAAAGAATTTCTTTGGGTCGATTTGGTCACCAAACTTACGTGCGACTTCCCGGTACATATCCGCGGGCTTTATCCCTTGTGAGTAAACCTTATTAGGTACTCCGTTGATGCTAACACCTACGTTGGTAATGTTAGGATTAAAGAACGCCTCGGAGTCACGCAATCCTGCCGTGTATGTCTTTGCAAACAGCAACATTATCCCTGTGAGGCTGCGCCTGGGAAGGTTAATGCTTTGGTTGATGACCTCTTCGACGTTATTTGTAAAGCTGAACGTCTTATACATCACAACGTGATCGTAAAGAAAAGCCTTGCCGGAGCTGTATTCCATACCGGCGCTACGTGCTAAGTCTTCGCTGTATACCGTTTCATACTGCAGCTCTAAGTTAGTAACGGAGTATGGGTGGACGGCTGAGGAACTTACGTCCTTTCCCTGTAGGATGTTCGTAGTGTCTGCTAGGGTTACTTCGAACTGTAGTTCGCTTAGCTGCCTTGGGTAGTATGCGCCGTGGTTCGTGATAACTTCGAAATCTAATGGAATGACATATTTAGTACCATAAGCCGTCTTTATTTCGTCTTCTCCTGAGGCGCCAGAGGTTGCGCTTCTTACCTTGCGTATAGCATCACTGGCGATTCCCTGCTCTATCCTTTGCGCGCGGTCAAATGCGGTTAACCATAAGTCTTTGTACGTGGTATACAGATCGTACCTATTCAAGTCCAAGAGGGATTCCCCCGCGAACTTCACCCGCATCTTTGAGACAATGTTGCGGCCAAGGTCGTTGACAACGTGACGCGCGTCCGCAGTGCTTGGTTGTATTGCTAGGTCAAACCTTAATGCCAAGGTACCAGGAACTAACACTAGGTTATCCGTTAGGCGGGGCACGCCTACGTACAGGGTTTCCCCTGGCTTAGCGCTAGAAGGCGTGAATGTAACCCGGTGAAAGGTGCGTTCTGCTTTCAGTCCGCCAACCTGCTTAGGTAATACGTTGGGGTTTAACTTTGAGCTTATCATATATAATGGAAGTAGAAGGAACGGATTTCGATCCCCTTACTGAGGAAGGTCAAGCAGATATTAACGACGACGAATACGACGCATGGACTAAAGGCGCGGAAACCGACCCCCTGATCTACGACGCAGCCTTAAGAGACAAGTTTGGTAGTAAGTGGAGGAGGGTCAAGGCCACATTAAATCGTATGTTCACACGAAAAAATCCAAACAAACCCGTTCCAGAATTCTTGCAAATGGATTACGTAGTAGGTCCAGGCGGCGACATTCCTGAAGCCCCCGGCGCTGCATGGCTTAGCAGGGTTCAGGAGCAAATGGACGAATCCATGGAAGAAACCCCGGACGACTTCGATAGGATCAAGGAAGAATTCCCAAACTGGGATCCAAACAAAGTCCAAGTAATGTTTGACGCGGATAACGAATGGGACAGGGAAGTCATAGTAGCAAGGTTAAATAGGTCTAATGCTCATCCATACGTCATCAGGGACATAAATGGTAAATACTACGCGGATAAAAATATTCCTTCAACCCTTAGAAAGGCACTAGGAGAACCCAACTTACCCGAAAGAATGAGAGAAAATAGTGAGAATATTGACGAAGCCATCGAAAGTGTTAAGACCATGGTAGGGCGGCAACAAAAAGGGTTTGAGGCGATAAGGGAAGTCGAAAGACTAAAGGAAATAATGAAGGAAAGGGAGGTAGAATACATGCGACGGAACCGACTGCTCCTAGATGCTCAAAAGAAAGAAATCAAGGGTAAGAATGAAGTCATACTGCAATTCAAGCGAGAAGCTGAAACGGCTTTAGACGAAAGAGACCAAGCCAGACACACCTTCGAGCTTGCTCTAAAAGACCTAGATATTAATAATGAGGAAGCTAAGGACTTACGGACCACCATAACTAGGTCTTTAGAGGAACGGCGGCAGTTGGTTGCTGAAATCAACGCTAAAGAGGAGCAACTTCGGCAAAGAGATCAGGCTATTGAAGACCTGGAGGGGCAAATAGAGCGACAACGAACAGTCATCGAAGATCAAACTCGTCCCGAAGAGGAAAGGGAGGCAGCTCAAAGGGAATCAGAAACCCTTCAGGTACACCTTGCGGAATTACAGGCGCAAAAGGACAACCTGGAAAGAGAATTGGGGCTTACCACCAAGGAAAAGGTAAAAAGAGTCCTTTTGAAGTATGGCGTTCCGCTGGCATTCGCCGTCGCTATTTCAAGCGTAGTAGGAGTTATCCTATCCGCGCTTAAGGCTACAGGCGCGGGCGTAAAGAAATTAGGTAATGGACTAACGGACTTGGGAAAAAAGATGGCAGCCGGTCTTCCTGGGCTGCTGGGTTCGGTTGTTTCCTTGGCACTTAGGGCCGGCGGCGAACTGTTGAAGTTCGTGGGGAATAACATTTGGATCTTAGTCGTCGCTATTGGGGTGGTACTCCTGAAGAGGATGAAGGGTTAATCTTATCATTGTGTATTACTGGTGGCTTATCGTCGTCGGGTATCCGAGGCGTCCTCGACTGGGGATAAGTAAAGATAGTATTCGCACCGCCCTGATAATGCGGAACTAGCGGTATAGCCGTCATAGTGCTAATGGTCTTATGATTATAAACGGCATTCGGGTCCCAATAGACCCTGTTTATCGAAAAGTATTGGTCGGTACCCGGCACAGAAATATCGTAACTAACCTGAAGCTTCGCATACTCGCAACTCGCTATCACGTGGAAGCTTATCGGCGCCGCCGGTTCGCTGGTTTCCACTAATTCCGCCGAAAAGTGCGTTAAGCGCCTGCTGCCGCTACTTACCCCGTAGGGCTGCAGTGGCCGATCGTTCTCGTCGAGAATTCTAAACCCAACGTTAGGGGTATATCTCGTCGATATGCTAATAGTGCATATGATCAACCCTAGACCTCCAACCTTTACCCACAGCCCGGTGTCAACCCATTTATTATCGTCTGTGTAGGTCTTGTCCTCCAAAAAATGTAGAAACCAATCTTCCTTTGCGTGCGGGTTCATATATTTAAAGACTAATCACCGTAAGAGTGCTAATGGTCTTATGATTGTAAATAGTATCTCTTTGATCCTCTATGCTATTCACACAAACACTCCCGGAGTCATCTACGCGTATTTGCAGCTTTACCTTCCCATGGCAATCGGCGGCCATATGAAAAGTCCAAACCGATAAATTCTCAGCGCTGTTAGTGTTCGGCTCTACGGAGAAATGCGCGGGCTCCCTGTTGTTTGTCTTCGCGCGCATAGGCTGTAGTATACCATTGTCATCCAGGAACCTGAAGCCGACGTTGACGTGACTGCTTGTGCCAATGCAAATACTACAAAGGATTAACTTCTTCCCTGAGTAGTTCAAATTCACGGACATACCTGTGACATCAACCCAAGATGCTTGGGTGTATTTTTTCTCGCCTGTGTAAGTCGTATAGACACAATCTACTCCAGCTACGTAGGGGTTGTTCATCGCCATATATAATAGCTTAGACCAACGCTTGCAGCTGCTACGCCGGCTTTTAGTAAGTTATGGTCGTATTCCTCGGGTATCGCAGGTAGGACCTTCTTTGATGGTTTCTTAACTGTGGGTAGCTTCGTTTCGTGCGACTTTCTTGGCTTCTCTACGAAGTGAGGAATGTTCCTAAGAGTGTCAGAGTTCACGTCGTTCACCCCAAACTTCATATCCTTAGTAGCTCGCTGCAGTTTGTTGTTGTATCCTACTACAGAACCAGTATTTATAGATAAATTACTAGGCATTAACCAACAACCCGGGGCTACTGCATAGTCCAACCTCGCCTTAGAATTTTGTATGGCTAGTTGGTAACGCTGTACGCCCTTGCTAATGTCGCCCTCCAAGATTGAACTTTCAAATAAGATCAAGGCTTCGGCTCGCGTTTCTTCTGCGGCGCCAGTATTTCCGATTATGCTGGATCGGGTGTTTACCTGAGCTCCAAGGATGGAATACACGTAAGCTTCTATGCTGCGGTTCAAACGGGCAAGGCCGGCTTTGGTTAGTCCTTTACCTTCTGGGGGTATGAAATTAAAGTATTGCTTCGTTTGCTCGTCGTTGGTAATCTTAATAATCAGTGGATTGGCCCCTGCATACTTACCGCCCTCATCTTTGAACAGAGGTCCGTCTCTGACTTCCTTAGTGGTTTTGGTATTTGGTTCAAAGAAGGTGCTACTGTCGTGAGTTTCTTTGTGATATCCCGTGTCCCATCGCAACTGCAGCGCATGAACTTCCTTATCACTTAGCACATGCCCACCAATCCCCCAATAAGCCCAAATATGTCCCAAACCATTGTTAGCACCGGTAGTGCATCTAAAATCCTTCCCTACAACACCGAACTCCTTACAAAGCCTGTCATAAGCCGGCACGCTGTATTTATTATCTCTTGGATAAAACGTGGTATCTCCCGGCAATGCAGTAACGCCCATCTCATGTAGTATTCTCCTAACCGTGAAGTGAAAATGAAACATAAATATTGAATTCTTCATCAAGTTTGCGCTTACACCGCAGCCGCTAGTGGCACACCAAACTGCAAAGTTTAGTTGCTGCGGCCAATAACGCATGTTAGGACCACTTAACCATTCATGAGATTCCTTAGCGGTGGTATGATTAATGGGTACGTCTTTGAAGATATCCCGCACCTTTAACGGAAAGGAATGCTTGTTAGAAATCCGCATGTTCAGCGTTAGGTCCAAGCTTGGGTGTTTATCAAATGAAACTGCGGGTATCGGATAAGTACTGGTACCAAGCAATAATTCCTTTGACCAACTGGGTTCAACATGCGTTGGCGCTGGCGTTGGCTTATGCATTGGCGAATGCTTCAGTTGATCGTCTATTTGATTAACCAGCGTAGGCTTCAAATCCTCGTTGCTGTACATCCTAGAGCCGTTATAGTAAATACCATCGGGTCTTCTTTCGAACTTACTGGGGTCTGCATGTGGAAACATCTTCCTAAATGCTCTCCAATTCCAGTAATCCCGGTTGTCGTGATGTGGCTGCTCCTCAATATCATTCCCAAAAGCGTCGTACATTAGTATATATAATGGATGTTATACCATCAGCGCCTCCACTTTATCCTGAACTTCCTAAGGAACCTAACGAATTAAACGCTGAAAACTTTCGTCTGAATAAAGCGAACTTAATCCTGGCTTACTTGGAAGGGCAGACAAAACACTATGAAAAAGTTAGAAAAAAGTACGTCAGAGCCCGGAGTACGCTACATAAGATTTCGATAACTTCAGGGTCCATATCTGTTGTGTTAACGGGCTCCGGCGTTGCTACTTCGCTTACTGGACCCGGAATAGTCGTTGGCGTTCCTTTGGCCAGCGTTGGGGCAGCCTGTGGTATTATTTCGGCTGTTGCTACGGGCATTATGAAACAGTTGTCAAGCAAAATATCAAAACACGACACGACAATAGCTCTGTCAAGGGCTAAAGTAAATACGATCACTGACCTTGTCTCAAAGGCTTTGCGTGACAGAAAGATAGACGACGTAGAATTCTCGCTTATCTTAGCCGAAGAGGAAAAGTACGAGAAATTAAAGACGGACATAAGGAATAAAAAAACAGTCGTAAGAGATCTTTCCGAGGAATCTCGCAAAAAGATCTACCAGGAGGCAAAAGAAGAGCTTCGAAGAAAGCTTGCTCAGTAAACATCTGCTTTGAAAAAAGCAAGACAGGATTCTATTTGCATATTGAACGCCGGCTGTCTGGTTCATATGCAAATTAATTTCACAAATCTATTTCACAAATGTGAAACGTTTTCACAATTGTGAAAGAAAATTGTGAAGGTTTTGATTGGCTGAAAACATATGACGTAATCGTTCACTATCTTCTTGGAATCCATCCTAACAGGGGGTGGTTGGGGTCTATCTTGTAAAATATTTCGTAAATTACGTCGGGGTAATAAGGAATATCCTTATCCAGCCGACAAAACATCCACTCGGCTTTTGTCATATCAGAAACCTCGGGAATACACTTACCGGTAATTTCAGACAAAAGATAGGGAATAGCTTTGTAATATTTCCCTAGTTTTAATTTTTTCAATGTCTTCCGTAGACTTTGTGGGGTTGGCTCTTCTAAATGGTCTATGATTTTCTTCTTTACTTCGTTGTCTAAATATACCGGTCGATAACCTTGGATATGACTCATCCAGTCCCTAAAGTATTTTATTCTTTTGTATGGCGTCTTCTTACGACCTCCGTTGGAATAATATTGTTCCCTGGTAGCACAAGGCACGGCATTACGAATATTTTTACCGCACTCGTAACACTGTGCTGACGTGTCGTCTTCTATTTGCATTTTCTTACCACAACAAATATACTTATTTGGTTTAGTAGGTACAAACTTGGGTTTCAAGCACTTTACACAGAAATCATAAACAAACTCTTTACAATCTTCGCACTCCATATATAGACTAACATATTTGCGCTGTTGCCCCCAACCACACTTGGAGTGGGTTGTTTCCGTAGGTGGATTTTTGACACGGGTCTTACCCGTGTTGAGATTGCGCTGGAACCCCCATTCCCTATACTACTCGGCTGCCAGATCAAGACCTCGGTTTAACAACATTTCCTTGTCGTCTACCTATTTTATTCCAAACCCGCCGCTTAATAGTATATTGTGGGAAAGAATTGAACAAGAACGACTGACTTCTTTTCATTTAAAAAAAAAAAAAATCATGAGGAAACCTTTAAAGTGAAATGTTTTCGATTCTTGACTTAGTTCAGGCACAATAACGAAAGCTACCACGTTTCACTTTTTGAACAACACGAGGTGAACTACCAATATCAATATCAATGAATCAATGATATCAATGAATAAAATGACAGAAATCACCGCACTACTTTCCTATTAAACTATGACTTACCTTCGCTCGACTTTTCTGTTACATTGAACGCTGAGTTTTGTACGGTGGCCCACAAGTCTCACGGCAAAACAAAAACTCACGGCAAAACAAACTAAACTCACGGCAAAACAAACTAAACTCACCTCAAAACAAACTAAACTCACGGCAAAAGGCAATAAATTCACGGCAAAATAAACTGAACTCACGGCAGAATATATAAAGAAAGCCACGGCAAAATAAACTAAACACACGGCAGAATAAAGAAAGCCACGGCAGAATCAGAGGAGGGTGATCAAGTCGCGTGAAGCATTGTGGGGTAAAAGTTTCATTATGCTTCATTTGCATTTGACCGTCGTTGTGTGAACATCTCCTGGCGAGAAAGTATTATGAATGCCAAATCTGTCTCACCGGTTTGGTGTGGATTTTCTTGTAGTTGGTGATTTCCTATATCTACACTGTGTATACTTTCAATTTCGACATACTTGTACGTTGAAGTCTCTGCCATTTATGTCGATAAAACTAGTTGGGGGCCACGTTAGCTTCACTGGCAACCCTCGCGAACGAAGGATTGTTTTGTTTCCTGGCTGCCAAAACATCCGAGAACTAAATGAGGAAAGGTGGCCTTTGACCATAAGGGCTGTTACTTGCCTCAAAATGTTGCTAAGTGGTGGATATTTCATTTGATAACTCTATTCAAACGCGATTGATTGAGCTAGAACATCGAGCATCCAAAAACCGATCGGCTTGGAATCACATACCCGGCGACTAAGATGACAAACCTTGAACCGATTTTTCTCTTCAAAAATATCTCCTAAAACCATTCATTTCATTACATACATTCATTTTTAATTATTTCTTGTCAAGCTTAGGTTCTTATCATTGAAACTTTTTGTTTTGGAATAATTATAAAGCGTTCTTATTGTTTCAGGGTCAATATTGAAGTCTAAAGTCTTTTAAAGGTTATGATAAATTGATAAACTTTGCATTGTAAAATTTAATAGTATTTAACCACAGGTAGCCCAAGCTTGGTTTCTGTGGTGTCCTGTTATAAGGAAATGTATGGAGATTCATCAAAAATTTCAATAAGATCATTGAAACGTGAAATAAAGCCCCGAAATTTTACCCGATCATTGAGAAATAGCACTTCTTTGGCTTTGCGTGGTTATTTTTTGAATTTAGCCCGTTTTAAGATTTTTTTACTGGTGGGGGAAAAAATCTTAAAACGGGCTAAATTCAAAAAATAACCACGCAGGGCCAAAGAAGTGCTATTTCTCAATGATCGGGTGAAATTTCGAGGCTTTATTTCACGTTTCAATGATTTTATTGAAATTTTTGATGAATCTCCATACATTTCCTTATAACAGGACACCACAGAAACCAAGCTTGGGCTACCTGTGATTTAACCAGACGCCATTTGTATTTACGACATTAAAACCGCTGACAAATTGCTCGCGGTAAAAAAATCAACAGGGAACCCAATACGTCGTTGCTCAACAGAGTCCGAGAAATCATGATCTTTGTTCTTGCTGTGGTCACATAGAACTGGTCGAACCCCAAGATTTTACCTCTCAGTATTATTTGAAGATATGACGTCAGTCATTATCTGAGCTGCTGGCTTAATTGCTGGGATACCTGTGGTATACCAGCTATAAAATGCCTTTGCTTTTTTTGTATTTTTTTTTTCTCCGCGACAAAATGGCAAAGTTGCGCAATATCACCCATAGATGGATTAAAATGACGTAAACTATTACCCAGAAGACCTTTGCGGGTTTCTGCTATTGGTTTACCGTCTATGTGCTGACTAATTAGCATCTGCCTTGCTGTTAATCAATGTCAATATTTTGCGAAGTGATTAGGAGGGGGCGGAGCTAGATTATCACGTGACACAATTAAAGTCTACGCATGCTCTATTTTGCTGACTGCTGTTATTTAAGACTGAGTCGGATTAGAAATTCTAATTTCTTTGTAAAAAAGAAAAGGTGTCAAGGTTTACCGAGAAATATTAATGTAATGGGCCGTAGCTTATTTTTACGAACTACACATGCTTTGGTTCAACTACTGAAAGCAGTATTCTCTGCAACCGAAGATCAGTGCTAAGGAAGGAAAACAGCGCTTCAAAAACAAGCCAAGGATAAAGAATTATGCCTTCTTGATCTAAACAAACCGAGCGTATTTCATTCCACTTTCGTACTAGTTTTGCAGATTCCTCAAGCTGATTGTCAAGTTACATGAAATGTTTTGGCTCCAAAGACTACTACGAATAAACTTAAAGTACAGAGAAGTTTATTCGGCCTTTTAATATTTTGTTTAAAATGAAGTAATAAGAATAATTTAAATAAACGAATATATTTCGCCTATCTTCTTGGCCTTAGTCATTCAACTTCTAGCTCGTTAAACTTTAAGAATATATCCATTCGGATTTAGAAATATCTGTAAACATAAAAAACTTCAAAAATTAAAGCAACTGTGAGGAAAATATTTTATTTTTACCGTCTTAAGTAAAGAATTTCGATTCACAAATAACGAGTTAGAAAATTGCCGTGTGAGACACTCTTTGTAAAGCGCGTGACCACAGGCACGACTTAATTACGTATGCTAAAGATAGAAATGGAATGGACATGACGGAACTGGAATTTGGACTGATTTTTATCCATACCTTTAATTCTTGGCATAAAATTTTTATCCAAAATGATTTTCACTACTTTGAGCTCTTTGAAGCTTTAATAAAAAAATATTTTCACTTTATTATTGTTCGGATCCATGTCAAAACAACAGCATTTCTGCACAGACCCATATTTCATCTAGAAGTAACTTCCTGTGAATAAATTTGTTGTTCTAGTGATCCTATGGTTTAAAACAAACAGTCTACACACACCTACCTCTGGCAAAAAATGCCAGGTTAAGACCCCATCATCCCTCCACTCCCCACGACCCCGCACCCGTCCTAGCGTCTTTTTTACTGGGATAACTGTGGTTTACCAGTAAGTTGGAAAAACACGTCTGTTTTTTCTGATTCCTGCTGGTTCCCGTCCGACAAAATAAACAAGTTGCGCAATAATTCATTACGTCAACATTGCGCCCTCGACACCATGACAAGCAACTGTCCAATCAGGGCAAAGGTGCTGTTCACGTGTTATCTTGATTTGGAAGCTCAACCAACTAAATACTCCATGCATGTTGAAACCAGGTCCTCCAGGTCCTCCAGGTCCTCCAGGTATCCCAGCTTACCCTGGAATCAGGGTCTAGTTCCAATTAAAAAAGCATGAGTGGGGAGGTTTATAATCGTTCATGCAAACTAAAGGAAGGGTCACAAAAATGTGCTCAAGCTTCTAGCTGGGGAGGAGGGGGACGGGGGGTAGGTTTCTTTTGCGGTAAATTTGAAAGAGTAAAGGAGTATAAAAGAAACAGCTTTACATTCTAACTTAATCGTTGTTCATTAATTATGAAAATGCTGAATGCTCGCTATTTAATGATATCATCAGCAAATCAAAAAATTGCAAAATTGGACTGATGATTTTGGACATAAAAACAAGAAAATTAACGCCACATAGAAAGATGAATTTTGTAGTTAAATGTTGAACTGTTCTGTCAGTGCGGTTTTCCTTTCTTTTCTTTTCTTTTCTTTTCTTTCTTTCTTTCTTTCTTTCTTTCTTTCTTTCTTTCTTTCTTTCTTGTTACACAAGTGAATAGAGCTCTCGCACTTGGCTTCTTTTCTACGCGCTGCCGGATTACCGTCTAGCAAACAAATCGATAGAGTACGTAAAGGTACATGGGAAACTACTCTAACGATTTATTTGACTGACGGTAATCTTTCAACAGTCTGACGGACTGTTGCCTCGATCAGCGCGTATCAATTAAAACAGTGGTAAAAACCGAAGTGATAAAAACTTGAACAATCCTTTTAAGCGTCTTTATTGGAAGTCCAAGCAACTTTTACAACTACAACTTTACTACTGACACAACTCAACTAAACGAACTAAATTATCTCATAGGACAGGTCTAGGCCTGACCGAAAGGTTGCATAAGATCACGGTCAAATTTAGCTCGTACGTGCCACTCGTGAGAGGCATGTGACTTTATACGTTATGACTTGCCTACGATATTTTTAAGAAAGAGAACGATTATATTTTAGCGAAACTTCAGCAAATGAAAAACAAGTTCACCAATTGCAAGTTGATTATAAATGGTTGCTTTCGTTGATTTTCCGAGAAGTTAAAAAAAATGAACTATCAAATCCAATAAGTATCTATATGATCTTATATTAGAACTACTTTAGAAACACACGAAAAAAGATTGTTAGTACAACTCATATGCATTGCTTATGCAGCAGAACTGATTTTATAGCTATTGTTGTGCTAATTTCCTGAAATCGTGGCCCAGTGGGAAAAACTTGAGCTTCCAAGCCCTCCCCCTTCTGATTATTGACCAGTCCCTTAGCTGTAGGTACGGTCTGGGACCAGTATCGCTTCTCCCCTGATTCCTTAACTTAAACATTATCCTGCATTGCCTACCCAGTTCCCATGCGACAAAAACGTACTCAACCCGGTCCCGCTCGATTTATTCCCTCGATTTACGGCTACCGATGTATGTTATTGATTGCGCACTAGTTTAGAAGTCTTGATTTACAAAACCAAGACAAGACGCATCCCAAAGCGAAAAGCAAAATAGTGCCGGCTTTTCTCAAAACTTATCGGTGATAGCACCAAGAGTTCCGTGGTAATAAACCTCTTTGCAGATCATAACACTAGCAGAATCCCTTGCACACTTTGCTTTCTTCAGTAAAGGTGCAGTAATTGTCTTACTATTCACGAGACAAGAAAAGAAAGGCAAAAAAGCTGAATAGGAAAGAAAATTAGCAAGACAGTTTTGGGCCATTCCAATAAGTATTGTAAACATGTGTTTGGCCTTTGTTTTCGCTTTGATTTTCGAGAGGTTCCCAACCTATAGAGCCTTCAGAGCTTCTTGGTGGGAAGTTTCATTACTCATATAGCTTATTATTATTCTTGCAGATCTATTTTGTAATTTCTGCAGACGTTTGAAGAGACCTTCACCAAGTATGTCCCATACCTCACTACAGTAATTAAAATGAGGTTGTACTATAGCATTATTTATGGATGGCGACCAGAGTTTCTCTATCCACAAAGTCTCTAATTCTCCTCATGGCTCCTATACCAGATGTAATTTTTTTGCTATACCATCTATACGCTTATCCCAAGACAAAGATTGGTCAATTTCGACGCCAAGAACCCTGCTATGGAAGACTTGTCTTAAAGGGTTTTTACCAATATTTATGCTGGGCTGTGCAATTAGAAAGTCGGTTTTTGCCACATTAAAGCTCAATTTGTTTGCTAACAACCAGTTTTTGACATGCTCAAGGTCACTATTCATAGCCCTCTCGACTTCCTCTATTGTTTCACCAGTTGCCGTTAAGTTTGTTGCATCAGCAAATAAGCGAGGTGTTGTTTGCTTCAGACATTCTGGTAAATCATTCATAAACAAGAGGAAGAAGAGAAGACCAAGAACGGAGCTCTGAGGAATTCTGCAGCCAATCTGGCTCCCTGTAGACGACACTCAATTTAGCTGACATATTTATTTACGACGCGATAGATAGAATTTTATAATATTTCATGGTTAACCGTATCGAATGCCTTTTGGAAGTCAAGAAATACAACCATATTTAACAACTTTCAGTCCATACTAATATACCAGCTATTTTTGTACTGTCCAGTAAAGCTGAGGCAGTAGAAAATAGTCTTCGAAAGCCAAATTTATGTTCAAAGACAATATTGTTAGCCAAATAGTATTCGTATATTTGATCGCATATGATTCTTTCCAACATTTTGAAATAATTATCGGTGGAATATTAACAGGCAGAGCAAGCGTTCTTTTGATGGGTTTGAGGAAGAATCGGGGTTTTGGAGTTCCTGTTTCGACTACCTGCCCGCGACAAAAATGAAAACTAGCTCGTTCCTAATTTCCAAAGTTCCCCCAAAACCTCAGTTTTTCCCCAAACCCACAAGAACGCCTGCTTTGCAGGCTAGTGTAATATTGACCGATGCGCTCGAAGACTCGCGGCGATATTCCACCGGTAATCATTTCTCCTTCGGCGAATCAAATTATTTCTTTCTATAACGGTGGCAGTGAGTTTCAGTGCTTTTCTCTTTCAGAGTTCAGTTATACTTCATGTCTGTATACTTATCCTATGTTCTTATAAACACTTTCATGGGTGGATCTCCTTGCGCCTCCTTGTGTTCTCTTTTCTTGTATTCGTATTAAGAAACCAGTATTTTCTTCTAATTATGTCTTTGGTCTTGCTTGAGGAAAGGTGCTTGCATGCTACGTTTATAATTCTCTGGCTGATACATAGGATTACTCCCGGGGGGAGGGGGGGGGGTACTACCACCCCAACTTGGGTAGGGGTGTGTCGCCAGGACCTCAAAACCCTGACCCTATCCCAGACCTAAAACTTTGATTTTACATACCCTACCCTAGACTAAAACTAAGATGAATTGTATACCCTATCCCAGACTAAAAGACGGAAAAGACGGTTATTGAATTGATTGCAATCAATATTTACTAACGTTTTTATTGTTTTTGTGCCGTCAGAAAGCGTAGCCTATTCAGCGCCAGACAAAAACGACCAAATCGTTAACCCTATCCCGGACAAAAATGATACCCTATCCCAGACAAAAATGATACCCTATCCCAGACAAAAATGATGCCCTATCCCAGACAAAATGTCAAAAAATTATACCCTACCCCAGACCCAAAAGCCGAAAAACCATACCCTATAGGGCGGCACATACATGTATAGCAAATATAGGGGAGTACCCTCCCCCCCCCCCCCCCCCCCCCCGGGGATTACTCCATCTGTTACATACAGTTCTTCTCGTATGTCCTGGTAAGGCTTCAAACCTGGGTTGACGTCGCGCCATTTCCCTGTTTGAATTACTTCTATGAGTTCTTGCATTTATCTGTCTTGTTCTGTGGCTGTTTGAAGCTTTTCCCAAACTACCGCGTGGTCTGCTTGGGTTACTGCTCCCCATGTCTTTCTAGTTTGTTATTTCCAGGTTGTAATTTCTAGTGTCTGTAAGTGGGTATCTTGACATGTAGTCCGTCATGTTTGACTTTCTTGGAATGTGGATGGCTTCGAAGTCGAGGTTCTGCATTTTCAAGATAATTCGATTCTTGGTGGAAGCTTTGCTTGTGGGTTGTTTAAGAATATTAGTATTGGTTTGTGGTCTGTCGCTAGTTTGAACTTTGGTGCATGAAGCAGGTACATTTGCAGTCGCGATGACGTAAATACTTGGTTTGTTTTCTTGATACTTGGTTTGTTTTCTTGATACTTGGTTTGTTTTCTTGATACTTGGTTTGTTTTCTTGATACTTGGTTTGTTTTCTTGATACTTGGTTTGTTTTCTTGATACTTGGTTTGTTTTCTTGATACTTGGTTTGTTTTCTTGATACTTGGTTTGTTTTCTTGATACTTGGTTTGTTTTCTTGATACTTGGTTTGTTTTCTTGATACTTGGTTTGTTTTCTTGATAACACAATTTATTGTCTTCTTTTCTCTTCTTGAAATGTGAATCATGGTTTATTTGAAACACCTTTCACATCCAGCCACCTGCAAGTCCAGTTACAAGACTGGACGTCCAGAATGAATAGATGTATAAGGGTTCCATCTGAAGCTTAAATTAAGTACTTGGGCGATTCTATTAAAGATTTACTGCTTTGCAATGACAGAGCAACACCCGAGGCCAAACTAAAAATTAAATTACAAACAAAAATACTTAAAAAGCAGTATTTTTACAAGAAAATTAGTACTCGGGCTACAATAGGAGTAACTGATACAGACTGTTTTTTGGGACTTCTTCAAAAAATGGAAGCAAAGCCTGCATGTGACTACTGTTACTTTTTTAGACCAAACGGCATCACAGGAGGACCATACAAGCTTTGAGAGCTGGTCCAGCAATGTATATCTGACATTGGTCAAATATTTGTATAGGAAATCGCACGATCTCGAGTACAATTTGGAAAATAATAGACACGAGTAATGTTTTGAAAGTTCTTGTAATTGCACGAGCCTTTAGGCGAGTGCAATTAAAGAACTTTCAAAACATTACGAGTGTCTATTAATTCCAAATTGTACGAGAAGATCGTGCGATTTTTTGTTTATAGTTCACTCAACAAAATTTCAGTATAAAATGCGAAGCGACGCCGTTCATCTTTCTCTATTTGGCGGCCGATTTTCAGTCCATCGCGCAACTGAAATGCATAAAAAAGATTAGTTCTTACGGCTTTAAAATTTTATTTATAAGTTTTTTAAGTACGAAATGATAGAAAATAATTGTTTTGAAATTGTTTTGGCCGTGTTGCCATAGCGACTTAATTCGGTACTCCTACGGAGTACAATTAACGCTATAATTGTACTCCTCTCGACCAATCAGAGTTGAGTAATTTTGTTGAGTGTACTATAAGTAAATTTATAGCAGTTTTTCATGTGATCACGTGACTGATGACGTCATATGTCACATAATTGGCACTGTGTGTAAGCAGTGTCCGGCAATGTATGTGTGTCCAAGTTTGACTGACGGTGGTCAAATATTTGAAGAGTTATTACAGTTTTTATGTAGTCACGTGGTTGATGACGTCATATGTCACATGATTGGCAGCCATGTGTAAGCAATGTCCGGCAATGTATGTCTGTCCAAGTTTGACTGGCAGTGGTCAAATATTTGTAGAGTTATTACAGTTTTTTGTAGTCACGTGATTGATGACGTCATGTGTTAAGTAGCCACAAAAATGCTTCTTCCTGTCACTTGCCACTCGCGTTTTTCTTTGTCAATATGTAACGTAGGAAACATAGGTATTAAATCTATGGTTGATAAGACAACTTATTATGAATGTAACAACAACCAACAAGGAAGTATTTGATTTCATTTGAATAAAGTTTGGTAGCTAGTTTGGATTCGATAGACTGCGCTTGCTACGTCTTTTAGCAGCAGCTATAATAATAGGAAGTAATAAACCATTAAAACTACTTACGAGGCCACCATGCTCTGCCATCCAAGGAACAACACTGATCATCAGGACTTTTTCCATCATTTCTTCAATGTCCCACATCAGTTGTTTGAAGTTCCTGGTGAATGAGAATCGTACACACACGATCTCTGAGCAAATTTGAACGACCTCCAACGCTGTCCACGGTCTGCGAAGTTAACACTTCTCTCAGAACTGGAAATTTTTGTTGAAGGAGGTTATTGACAACTACGTGTAGTGGAAAGCCATTTTGTACATCTTCGTGTAAAATGTTAACGCCACTCGAATGGCTTCCTCTTCGGTTAAACGGGTACTGTGCAATGAAATCAGTCTCACGTACAGGGTTGGTTTTGATTCCAGATGTGAAATCCAAATATCCTTCAATCACCATTTGTACACAGACTCTCGTTTCGTACAGTTTTAGTAACTCTACGACATCGTAACGGTGAATAGCGAAGGCAAAATCTTTCAAATGCTTAACATCGTAAGCCGATATGACTTGTTCTTGTATGAGAACTTCGAAGACTTCAAGAAAACTATCGCAAGAAGCAGACTCCGGCAGCACTTCTCTGTAAAAGAAACGCAATTCACGCTCATGTGGAGTCAGCATGCGGTGGACTTGAAGAATAGTACATGGAAAGGAAGTATTTAAGATATTATTCATTTTTGACATTATCACAAGATAACAAACCAAGTATCAAGAAAACAAACTAATGGAACCAAGGTTTGCTGACGAGGGCCGGGTATTTATAGCGAATAGCATAATCACGTGATAATAATACACAGAAAAGCATGACGGGAAGTGGGTCTTCCCCAACGCTAAAGAAATAATTAAAACAACACAAACCAGAAACAAAATCCAGTTTTATTTCGATAAAACTGCCCTAAGATCCTTTTCGTAACTTCTTAATAATTTTCCAAAGTTTTTAATAATTTGTCTTGCTTTGTCAATGAATTTTCTAGCTTTTTTCATCTAAAAATCATGTTTTTTTCTGCGTCTTTTGGTAATGATTAAGATTCCCATTTTCCAGATACAAAAATAAAAAATACGTCGTGAATACGTAATAATTCAAATTTGAATTTCTTACGTAATGTGATTGGCATATCAAAGCGATTTGGGCTACCTTTATGCACGTGTGTTGCTGGGGATCTGGACCCCAGTGTATTCAATAATAAACTCCAACAAAAAATTTAGTTAAAACATGGGTAAAAAGCTCGCCACAAATGTGCTAAAATGTCATCATAGATCCATTAACCAGCCGCTTTAAGCTTCAGAAATCCCTAACGTAGACATTCATGAGTTCATTAAAGCTAAAGAAAGAAGAAAATGGTAAAGGAACAGCATATTTTTGGAAGTCAACAAGTATTGAGCCTCAGATCTCGTCATTAAGCCTTCGCCATGGGATTTCAAAGGTTGCACTCGGTAACGAACACACCTTAATTCTGACTTATAACTCCGAAGTTTTCGCTGTTGGGGAGAATTTTTACGGACAGTTAGGATTCGGGGACGTAACTCGACGGTCACAGACGACACGGCTTACCGAATTAGCAGGGAAGAATGTAGTTGATATTGCTTGTGGTGCTTATCATAGTGCTGCTGTTTGCGAAAATGGTGAGCTTTTCTGTTGGGGAGATTCTTCGAATGGACAGTGTGGTATTGGAGATATCAAATGTACTAATGTACCGACTCTAGTAGTGTTTAATCCTGCATTATCACCCACATCAAGGCCAAGATCTCGACCTGTGGAATCTGAAGATGCAAAACTTTTGACTGATAAATTATCTTCATCTTCATTAGGAACCCAAAGCATTGATCAAGATGTTCCTAAAATAAGAGACGTTGCTTGTGGTGATGGTCATACTCTTGCACTAACTTCTAGTGGTAGAGTTTGGTCTTGGGGCATGGGAAGTCAAACTGGACACGGTGTGCAAAATGAATGTATTAGGGAGCCGAGAGAGGTTGAAGGTCTTAAAGGTCGATATGTCACTGCCATCAAGTGTGGTGCATATCACAGTATTGCACTGGTTAGAGATGCATCTATACATCCAAAACTTATACCACAAAGGAATGAGAAACTTTTCCAGGGATCTTCAGGAAAGAAACGTAGTAAAAGGCTTCGGAGGTTCAGCCGCTCTAAGGAATCCACTAAAGGATTAAAAAAGACACAGTCATTGCTAGAAAATCCAGAGCTCAGTCCAAAAGCCCCCACAGCAGAAATTAGACGAATTCATGTGAACACGTCACCGAAGACTTATCTCAGCTATGATCCTGTTGGCAGTGAGTTAAGCAGCGAAAATAGGACAACAGTTAGTGAAAACTTGGTGCAAGATAGTGGGTTAGGAGAAACACATGAATTAGCCAATCCTAGTACTAACGATATAAGGGACATGAGTGTAAATAATGAAGAAATTGAACTGGACATGCTCACAGATAAAGATGAAAGTTCTAAAAGTGATGGTCAAAAAGTAGATGTTGGTAATGAAGCAAGTTCTCAAAATTTAGAAAGAAAAGGATGTGACAAGGAGTGCAACTCTGATAAAATTGTAAAAGATGATAGAGATTTGGAGGAAGGCCCTGCAAAGGGCGATGATGGTGAGTTAATTGATAATGATACAAGAGTTGATGTGATCTCCACAAGAGGTAAAACAGAAAGAGGAGATTCTATTGTGTCAGGGGATGATAATACTACATCTTTACTCTCTGACGACAATCATGCATCAGTCGTATCCCAGTCGGCATCGGCAAGTATACCCATTAACCGACTTAGTATCAATGACAACCACTACAGCTTCCCAGAAATGAAGCGGTCCCAATATGCCTATCTTGAAGGAAGCTCTCCAGAACCATCTCCTCCTCAACCTGGGTTTCTCAACCAAAAAAACTTTGACCACGTTAGTAATGATTTATTTGTAACAACTGAAGTATCAGGCAGCTTGTATGAGACTTCAGCACTGTTTGAAAATGTTGAGCCTGGCTCACTTACTAGTGTTAAGAGTGGGGGAACAGACTCTGATCCTGAAGATGTGTCTCCAACAGCAGAGGACAAGAACAGCCAGGGTAGCTCATACTTGGGCTTCGGTATACTTGCAAGCCGTTTTCGACAAGAAATGGACCTTGGTAAACTGACCAGTGCTGTTTATGATTCAGTGACAGGAATGTTTATGTCATCAGCATCTACTTTTATTCCCACACAAAGTGATAAATCCCTAACGCAAGGAGGAAGTTGTTTGAACTGTGGTGTTCTAGGAATCTGTATTTGTAATGAAGAAGTTACTAAGAAGGAAAGAAAGTTCTGTCACGAAGGATATGATACTGAAGTTTGGACATGGGGGAGGGGTGGGTGTGGACAGCTTGGTCATGGAGATACTGAAGACAGGTAAGTGAACTTATTTATAAATAATAATTAACCTCAAATCAAGGGAAAGAGATCCAACAAATTTTACTTGACACATATTTTGTACTGTCAGTTCAGAAAAACTTAGACCCCCAAAGTAACTGGTTTGAGCAGGGTTTTCAATAAAATTTTTGGTATAGGCGGTTATGAAATTAGAATAGGCGGTAAACCAGAAATCACTGGAGCCAGTCTCACTCTTCTCACAAAAATAAAAGAAGTTGTAGTTTCGCTTGCGTTGCAGTTTTTGTAGTACAGCAACAAAGACATTTTGCTACATTACATTTGGGAAGTGGCTGAGTAGGCAGCTGAGTCAGCAAGAGAATTGGGAATTGACTGAGTATGCGGCCGAATTAGCAAGAGTAGACGGTGGAATCTGTCGGTTGCCGGCTTCTATCAAGACAACCCCGTGCTATTACTTTGGAGGGCTTAAAACAAGGGCCGATTAGTTACCAGTCATGATCACAGGTCAAATTAGTTTTAGATTGGTCATACCTTATTTCTGGCTAAATAACATTACTGGTCCAAATGACCAGCAAGGCAAAATTTGACTGAACAAGTCTTATTTCTATACATTGTCTGATGTCTGGCCCTTATTTTAAGCCCTGTATTACCATCACACAGTCCTTGTGGATTCTCATTGTTTTTACCTACTTTACCATCACTAAAACAAATACCTTGAGACCTGGAAAACACAGGAAGCCCAATTCCATTAGGATGGATTTCAGATTTTATTTTAGACCTCTGATAGCCAATGAACATTTTTTAAATACAGTAGGTGTATATTTGAATGGTCTTATAATAATAATGATGATAATAATAATAATGATAATAATAATAATAAAAGTATTTATATAGTGCCTATAAAAAAATTCTAAGCGCTTTACAATTTCTACATAAAAATATATACATGTGCTTAAAATTATTTATATCAGTACAAAGAATAGTTAAAATAAGCTATAGTATATATCTAATATATTATATCTTATAATATATCTTTGTGTGCTTTTGAAATGTCTATGAAATGAATTGATTATATAGTGTCAGTAAAGTATTATTATGTTTTATTGTGTTATTGTGTTTTAAGTTTATTTTCAAAAGTAGTAATGTTTTTAGTCTCTAATTTGTGATGGTAGCACAAAATAGGCGGTATATGTAACGTGATATTTTAATGATTGTAGGTCAATACCTTACTGTGTTGATGGACTTAGAGGGACAGGAATTATCAAAATTGCTGCTGGAACATTTCATTCATTAGCTCTGACTGTATATTGTCAGGTAAGGTATTGTATGGTAGATTTACTGTAGCCTCATTTCAGCAGCATCTGGAATATTCACAAATACAGTAAAGTAAAGAATGCAGAAATTTTGAACAATGCAATTTGAAACTCCATGAACCTTTACTGGAACACATGAATATTCAATAGATAACCTGCACTAACAGCTCACGTGAACCTACCTCCCTTAAAATGAGCAGTTCTGTCAAATTGAAAAAACAGAAATGACAAGATGATATCAGCATTAGAAGGGAGATGGAGTTTAAGCTCATGATAAGCAAAACAGGAGAAATGGCATTAGATATGAATTTGAATGTTTTACAAGGATTTGCATGGGAAAATTAGCTGGATGGCAAAAACTTAGAAGCCAACACTTTTCCCATACAAATCCTTGTAAAATATTTGATTCTATATTTAATGTCATTTCTTCTATGGTAACCGGTCATGACGCCCCCTTGTCATGACGCCCCCAGCCATAACGCCCCCACGTATACCATGACGCCCCCAGTCTGTACTACCATGACGCCCCCAGCATAAACCATGACGCCCCTAGTCTCTATTAACTCTTATTTAATAAGAAGTTTAACGATAATAATATGGCGCTACAAACCCATGTAAATCGAACACTATTGGAGTTGTTTCATGGTCATTACGATTTTAAATAACTCGTTTCTACGCTTCGCGTATCCACGAGTTAAAAACGATACCTACCCGATACCTACAAGCTGGCGAACACTAAATCTCTGTAGTTAAGCAATGTACTTCTTGAATCTTATCATTTAATAATAGTTAGTTCCAGAACATGATATAGCTGAATTAGAAGTAAAAGAACATCATTCAGATGCATTAGGAATCCAACCATAATTCTAAGACATGTTCATCGATCAAAACTTTTATTTCGTGCGATCAAGTCACGCTGTTGTTACGAAGCACTCTCAACACGGCCCGTGATCGACATTTTGGAATGCCTTTATCGGCACGAGAAAGCTATAAAAAATTCTTCATATTTAAAGATCATCATTTCGGTGCATTTGGAATTCTAGAACATCATTTCACAAAGAACGTTAAAACTTTTTTGTAAGGATTGTTTTTGAGACTCGCACCTTTGTGTTTGTCTATTTCGATAGCTTTTTCAAGTGATTTCAGCAATCGCCGGTAAAGACAAAATATTTCTTCAAGGCATCTGTTTACAGAATAGGTTTTGAAATTACGAACAGAAAGTTGAATAAACTCAATCTCGGAAGTAAATTAGACAGTGAGTCGAGGAATCCAAAGTGATACCTCGCTGTATTCCCGGGTGTGTTACAAACGCGATGCGTCACGTCAACGTATCATTTGTATTTAGATTACAGTAATATCCAGAGTAATTCTCGGTTTTCACCCACGTGACTTGGTGCATGACAACGGTTGCTAACCGCCATATTGGTGCACAACATAGTGTAAACAAAAGAGATTCATCACAATCGAGCGACTAAAAGTCAATATTTTCAGCACATTTTCTATAATGGTTCTTTGTTTAATGGTAAATTGTCATACCAGGAGTGTTCGTGATAAGGGAATTTCCCTCTTTCGTGTTCCATCGGTTAGAAAAAGTCAAGGAGAGGAGGCAGAAGAGCTGTCGATTGAACGACGTAGAAAGTGGTTGGCCGCCATTAGCCATTAGTAGGGTTGGGTTATCCGAAGAAATCATCAACAGTGGGAGAATTTGCAGCCGTCACTTCGTTTCTGGAAAACCTGCTGCCAATTGGGATAAGTTTAACGTCGATTGGGTGCCTACATTAAATTTGGAAGAGACAACAGGAAAGAGCATTGTTCGAGTCAGCTGCAAAGGTAGCGAAACTGGATGAAGAAGGCGCTACAATCGACAATATTTCTTTTGACTCTCCTTCTTTAACTGAGGAAATCAGCCAGATCGCAAATGACCTTCAATCAGCGAGTGATAAATCAAAGTCGCACTGCCAAGATGGCGATTTATTGGACGGGATTACTTCGAAGCTGGAGGAACTTTGTAAGATCACTGACTCTAGCACACAAACAAACGAAGTTAATCCAGAAATGACCGAGTCAAGCACACAAACTGAGGAGTTAGATTATATGTTTTCTCAGCCAAAGAAAGCCCCTTTCGATCGCGAAGATATGCTGGAAGATGGGAAGGTACTATTTTACACTGGATTGCCTTCAGCTACTATTTTACAAGCTGTATATGAACATGTAGCCCCTCATGTGGCAAGAAAGTCGTTGAGCTTAACGAAGTTCCAGGAACTTGTCATGGTCTTGATGAAACTCCGACTTAATGTGCCATACTTGGATCTTGCATACCGTTTTGAAGTGTCTGCACCAACTGTCTCCAGGATATTTTTTACCTGGATAACAATCATGGACATACGACTCTCTCAACTAATATATTGGCCTGAGCGGGATGAACTATGGAGAACAATGCCTCAATGCTTCGAGTTTTCGTTTGGAAAGAAGACAACAGTGATTATTGATTGTTTTGAGGTCTTCATAGAAAGGCCTACCAACCTGCTGGCAAGAGCCCAGACCTTCAGCTCCTACAAACACCACAACACTGTAAAGGTATTAATTGGAATCACTCCACAAGGCACCATTTCCTTTGTATCAAAGGCCTGGGGTGGCAGAACATCTGATAAGCTCCTCACTGAAAACTGTGGTATTTTAAATAAACTTGTGCCTGGTGATCTAGTAATGGCCGACAGGGGATTTACAGTTCATGAAAGTGTGGCATTCAAGAGAGCAGAGCTTGTTATACCAGCGTTTACTAAGGGGAAGAGCCAGCTGGACCCCATCGATGTTGAGAACACCCGAGGAATTGCAAATGTCAGAATTCATGTGGAGAGGGTAATCGGTTTGCTGAGGTGCAAGTACACAATTCTGAAAGGGACACTGAGCACTGACTTTCTCATGAGCAATAAGGAACAGGTACCAGTCATTGATATCATTTTAAGGGTGTGTTCTGGTCTTGTTAACCTTTGTCCACCAATCATTCCATTTGACTAGATTATAAACATACTAATTATTACCAAAATTTAAGAATTTGAATTTATTTATAAAGATAAAAATGAAATACCAGGATATTCTTGTATTCAAAATGTCATAATGTATTGGTGACACAAGAAATATTTTTCTGCTTTGTTCCTGTCAGAGTAGCTATTTTATTTTTGGACATTGCTGATGAAAACTAGTGTATCTTAATTGTTTATTATTAATTCTCAAATTTACTACTATTTTGTTGCATTTAAAGCACAATAGAATGTAGTGGTCTTTTGTATCACCTATTTCAAAAAAACAGTTGTCACTGCCAAAGGCAATAGTCGATTCGAAGGTGTAATATATGAAAATAAACGCAAATAATCAAAGCCTTTAAAGTTCTTTCAGGCTACAAACAACACTGGATATCTCAAAACTCATTAAAAAAAAACAAAAAAAAAAACAAGTGATTGTTGGAACTATGAATAACCTATCACCTTTCTCCTTTAGCGATGACAACCTTTCTTAAATGAAATAGGTGTATAGATATGTTTTTGTGTAATGAATATTCTAGTGGATCGAAACCAACTGTTATTTGCTAAATAGCTACTATGATTATTAACAACTTTGTATTTCTTTCATGGTATTAATGCATTTGCTCTTCTAAAACAACATTACTGTTTCAAATAAAGAGTAGATGATGGCTAGTGAACACTAGCGTGTTCTAAACACATATTCTAAACTGATGGAAACATTGTAATTTTACCAATTTCCAAACACTGAGCCAGATGTGGGCGCATTTTGGGTATGTCAAATGTAAAGTCTCGTGGGCTGAAACCATAAACCAGACACGTAGCAAATGCTATGGCAAAGATTCCACAGTCACTCCCATTCAGTTGTTGCTGGACTGTTACATTTTCTATGCCTACATAGCTGTCTGCCATTAAACTCTCTACCTGTTCTTCAACCTCTTTGGCAATGATATCATGGTAGAGACTATCATAAAGGTTGACCATGCCTGGTCTACATCCAATAGAGCTTATACAGACCCAGTGCATATGTCCTGTATGTAATATTTGAACAAATTCTGAAGTGACAACATCAAAGTTCCTAATGGGGCCAAGGGTTGTTTTTTGAAAGCTCTCTATCAGAGGATTGACTTTCTGTAGATGTACTTGTGCTTTCTGAATTATTGTACAGTCCAGCCATCCAGTAGGTGAATTAATGATGTCAAAATGACTGTCATTGAGGCTACCAAGGGAAGCCCTCTTGTCTAAAACCCCTTTAGTCACTTGTGTTATTTTGACATCCGATTCATCATCACTGGAATCAATAATTGATGAATAACTAGTAGATACAGCACTAGCATTATTACCAATGATTGTACTTTCCTTTTTGTCCAATTTAGCTGCTTGCATTTGTGGAATACTGTTTTCACATTTTAATTGGCTTGTTGATGCAGCACTAACAGTGTTGGCTTTTGAAGAAGAAGAACAAGTGGTAGGACCAATAGAACTAGATGCAGTTACTTTGGCTGCTTGAGACACCTTGCAATTGCTGCACACCCACGTAGTTTGACTATTGTTAGGCATTCTTTTATAGTCCAGACACTGGAGATGGAAAAACTTTCCATTTTGGCAATTTTCACTGTGACATTTGAGAAGCCTTTCATTCATCATTGGTGATGAGCCACATACACAAATACTGTCCAGTTTCAAAGCTTGATCATTATGTGTGCACTTAGTAGAACTTGGCTTTGGTGCTTTTCTTGGCTTTTTGCATTGAAATTCTGCTAGCAAGCGGCAGTTAGGACAGTACCAAACATCAAGGACTGAATCTGATAAATGCAAACATGTCTGGTGAAATTCCTTTATTAGGCACTTTGGGTTACTGCAGTGAATAGTTCTTCCTTGAGAAGGCATTCCACAGTAACAAATACCAGAGGACTTGTTTGCTGGTTTTATTTCAGGTAAGTGCTGTTTTCTTGTATACCATCGAGCAAGAATCTCAGGTAGTATGCATGTCTGCCATACTTTTGTAACTTTGGGAACGATAGCTTCCCAGTGACTTGTTTCTGGGAGAATTCTTTCAATGAAGACTTGAGGTTTGTTTTCGCTGAATGCACACACGACAAAGTCACAAAATTGGCGACCAGTTATAGACAATTGTTGCTGCACTTGGTAATAATACTGGTGCTTTCTCTTTAGTCGAAATATTCCATTCACTTTCTCTAGGCAAGAACTTTTCTTAAGCACATAACTTTCAAAGTCCCAGTTTTCAATAATGTAAGGGCACTTTACTTCTCCACACCCATCACCACAACAGGAGCAGGAACAGAGGAAATCAGGTGTTGCATGCATCCAGGGATGTTGCTTATCAATGAAAACTCCACACTTTATCAGTACAAAATCTTTGTGGTTTGCAGACATGAGATGGTTGTAAGTCTCTATGGCTTTGCCTTCATTTTTGATTCCATGATTGATTGCTTTAGATTGCACACTAAACAACTGTGGATAGCAAATGTTTTTAATAAGTGAGATAGATGGTTGGTCAGGATTTGTATTGGCAACAGAATAACTCATTGAAGCCCCAACACGACCAGCTCTATGTTTAAAAAACGCAGTTCCTTTTGATTGATCCCTTGTTTCCTGTTCTATTAATTCTATCTCGGAATCAGAAAGAGATAGTTCGACTTTGCAGCACTTTTGTAACAGCTCTGGGTAGTTCAGCTTCAGATTCTCATGATTGTAAAGGGATGGTATCGTTAGAACACGCCGACTTTTTAGTACAAATTGATCAGCATAAGGAGCCACTAGAGAAAGAATGACAGGCTTTTTTTGGCTCTCATTTAGTTTTGCAAAGAAGGTTTTCATATCCGTTTCTGTAGGGGTGACATTTGGGACGGACTTCGTTTTCCCTACCGGAGTGCTAGTCGAAGGTTGTACACCATCAATTTTAACGTCTAATTCATCTTTCAACTTTCGAGCTGATTTAAAATTGATGTCTTCAACTTGAGCGTACGGTACTTCGTTTACGTAAGTTGGGAGTAGCCACGTACATTTCACTTCTGTGCAGGCCAACTTTCCATGTATACGATTCCACGCCTCAATATAGAACAGTACGCTCCCTACATGAGAGCAGCACTCTGCTAGACCTGCTTTGCAACCAAGGCAGTGGGCAGATATTATCGTTCCTTCTCCATTAGCGATAATCCAAATTGGTATTGGCGGTTCATTCATTCGCTGCGAATGACGAACTTTTCCTAACACCACGAACTTATTTCCAATGGCTTTTCCTTGAACGCTCGTTATGAAGCCCGATACCATTTGATTGTAACTCTCTAGACTCTTGAAAGCCTTGAACTGCCTTAAAGTATAGAAGCTGGTTTCCAGCACAAGATAAGAGAGAAGATCGGTGGCTTCGATCGGTGGCAGACATTCTGCATCTAACTTCTCGCCTTGTAAACACGCGGGGTCGACTCCAATACCTTCGATTTTTTTTAAATATCTCGTTCGAATGTGATTTTCAAGCTTTTTGGCGTATTCAGATAAGACAATTGAAGAGGTATCTTCAATTCTTTTCTGTTCTTGGGTTTCGTTTTTTGAAATATCGACGAGTAAATCCTCGGACATCGCATAATTCGAATCAAAACATAAGCGCACGTGTGTGATTTGACATATGCTAATGAGCTTCCTGTGCACCAATATGGCGGACACTAAGTTTTAATCCGCTCGTGACGTCACGTGAAAACCGAGAATATCATAGTTACATGTAACTACGATAATTCGGTATGCTCTTTTGACTTATTTTCCATTTTGTAGCTCTAGAATATCATTTTAATGTGAACTCTGAAATTCATCAGTAATGATTGTTTTTGAGACGCGGTTTGTGTTTCGCGTCACCAAGCGAAGACTTCAAACGCGGAGGAGTGTGTGACAACAACAGTGTAACGACTTGAATATGGCAAACTACCCGATTTATGTTAGCAATCTTTGCTTGCTTTCCGAAATAGTTATTAAAAACACACATGTTTCTCCTTCAAGAAAGTTTATATGAATAAGGAGGCTATTAAAGTAGAAGAAACGTTAGGGATGAGTCAAAAACTTTAGACGTAAACTATAGTTGCCGTGACGACATACCCAGCAGTGAAAAGACTTGTAAAGTGAGAACGGAAAACTACCCGAATTTCGTAAGAAATCTTTGATCATTTACCAAAATATTTAGCAAAAACACACATGTTTCAAAAATACGAATAAGTCAAAAACTTCTTACGCCTAAGAACTATTAGATTACAAGTCTGCGTACTACAACTGCTGAAAACAACTCAATCGTTCGAAAACAACTCGTTCGTTCGAATACCACTTGTTCGTTCGTGCATAGTTAATGGTCGTGTCAAAGGTTTTAATTCTTTTGCAATGTTTTTCTTACTTTATTCACCAGCACTCTCTTTCTTTTGTGGTATATTTTCAGTGTCAAACTTTTTGGACATAGGTTTCAGAACTTATGCGTAAGCGTTCTTACGGCAACTACGGCGTACTAACTGGAATTACGAATCATTTATTGGTCTTACGAAATTTTGTCGTCAACTTTTTTCTTTTTCGTTATTTTTTGTCGTTCTTGGATTTATACTATGAAATATTGTTAAACTTCTTATTAAATAAGAGTTAATAGAGACTAGGGGCGTCATGGTTTATGCTGGGGGCGTCATGGTAGTACAGACTGGGGGCGTCATGGTATACGTGGGGGCGTTATGGCTGGGGGCGTCATGACAAGGGGGCGTCATGACCGTAAACCTCTTCTATTAGTCAACATTTGGAGCTAAAACTTTGCCCTCTTACTAAATTTGAGAATTTTGGGTGCACGCAGGTGAGCAACTGTGAACTGGCCAGAGTATTTGTCTAAAGCACTAAAGGATCATGGTCATTGATTGGTGCTCCATTGAGTTTTGGGTGCTGTGAACTGGTCAGAGTACATGTATTTTTCTAAAGCACTAAAGGATCGTGGTCATTGATTGGTGCTCCATTGAGTTTTGGGTGCACATTGGAGATTGCTAAGTACTAAGGAAGCGTAAGAGTCGCTTGAGACATAGCCGAGTGCTATTCTAGCTTCTTGAGTGCTTAAGCAACCACATGCTGTAGAAATACGACATGCACTTGCTTATGGCTAAATACACCGCATTGAAATATGGAGACCAATTTGAATAACTATTGTTCTGGATTGACTAGCCTCTCTTACATGGGAAAACGATTTTACACCCCATCCCACCGTACTGTACACGGACATGAACCCCCCCCCCCCCCCCTTTACTGTTCATGAACATGAAGCTATTCAGTCTACACGTAGAAGAATGGTTACAGTATTTGAATTGGTCACTATATTTGGGTTCACTTTTCCATTTCTTACTACTAGGTGTTTTCATGGGGAGATAACTCCTGTGGTCAGCTTGGCCATAAGAAGACCATGACTGTCAAGCCAAGGAAAGTTAAGGTAAAACATGACTGTTGCCATCTCTCACACCTGGTTACAGGTATCTCAGACTCCCACACTCTTAAACACGAGCTCATTTCTCTTTAGATTATTCCATTGTCTAAAGTGAGCTCTTTTTTTTTTTTTTTTCTTAAAAACTTATTATCCTGTGCTCTCCCCAACTAAAAAATCTTCAAAGTATTCCTTAGTTAACATAATTTTCAAAGTTTTGTATAATTATGTTTCATACAGTAGCATGCATAATAGCCTCGCCCCTTATTTTGAATCTGATCATGCCATACTTTTGACAGTCCTTGTGCATCTCAAAAATACTTTATTGTTTCATTCTTTGTTTGTGTTTGTATTTATGTTTTACTAAATCAAGTTTCCAGTAATTGATACTAGAGTGCACGCACTAAACCCGTGAAACAAATACTAACTTTTAGTACTAAATGGTGATAAATAAACAATAGAAAACAAAGGATTCTGTATGAAATAGTACTAATTAGTACTAATTAATGTTAATGGATTTAATGCGTGCACTCTAACAGGTATTTCAGTACATTAGTTACTGTAGTGCATATGATTGCTTGAGCCTCCGGCCCACTATTTCAACCTTGATTTGTACCTTGACAGTTTAAGATGGATTTCATTCATTAATGCATAGAAAGGATTTTGACAAAAATCTTTATATTACTTTTATTTTATTTTTATTTTTTTGCTTTCTATGTTTTAGTGTTTTTCTGATGTTCTTATTTGGGATATTGCTTGTGGAAGTCATTACTCTTTATTCATTGGTGACATGGCTTTAAACAGACCTGATGTTTATGTCTGTGGAAGGCAACCAAGGTAATCAATTACTCCTGGGAAGGGAAGGTATTGGGGGATTTGCAGTTAATGTTTTAAAAATAAATGCAGCCCTCCCCCTTTTACTCAGTAAGAAAGTCATGACCCTCCTATTAAGTCAACAAGAAAGGACTGTAGCCAGATGCAAGGCAATTGTTTACTGAGGCAAATGAGAGGTTGGGAGCAACTAGGGGGGTTTGTGGGAATGCATCGCCTGGAAAATTTTGAAAATGAATTAAATTATCCCAGTCTCTCTAGTCTAGGTGCCAGCATTTGACTAAGTTTGCATACCAGTTTAGGATGTTTTAAAGTTGCATTCCATGGAATATCACACTTTAGGCACTGTGTTTTCAAGTACACACTTGAGCTTTCAGTAAAGTGTGTTTACTAAGAAAACACAAGAGTTAGGTATTCAATGTTGTTTTGTGAGAAAGCAATGTATAACTTAGTATTTAATCCCACTGCATTGAAAATAAATCTAGTATGCATTGGCTGATGGGAATGGACAGTGAATGACCACTGAATATACTTCTGATTGGCTGTAATTTCAATGGTGTGGGATAAAAATTAGTAATAATCTAAGAATATCAATTTGTAATGTGGGAAGCACGGGTGGCAAAAATCAACTACTAAATTATAATGGCAATCTTTGGGCTTTCACGTAGTTGGAGCCTAGCCCTGTTGTGATTCTCCCATGCTGAAATACAACAGTAAAAGCTTAATAAATATGTATACTAGAAAGTATGATTAACTTCTTCGATATTCCATGCCATGCCACTCGAAACCATCGTATAAATAATATCTATCGATAATCATATAATAATAATAATATAAATATTTTGCATCTTTACAAACAATGCTAAACAAAAGAAATAATACTAAAGAGAATAAAAGGTGGTATGAAATGGAAAATTTGTAGTTTTGATATTATACAGTATTACATGGCCACTTGGAGAAACGAATATTACCTTGTTCAAGTGTTGAGATGGTCACATCTTAGTGAATGAGTTTACATGTTGCTATTATATATCGAGCTAATATTTGTGTTCTTAAATGCAGTGAAATGCCAGCTATTGCAGCAGCACTCAACAAGATGCAAGGGGCAACAGGTTTTCCCTTATCAAAGGACGATACTGCCCTCAAAACTGCAGCCAAATCCAAACCTCCCCTGACACATTCCAGGTCCTTTGATGATGCAAAAGAGAGATCATTTGGAGCCGTACGAGTAGAGTTGGTCAGGTTAATAATGTTCAGGAAAGTGGGTAGTGTGAGGTGTGTCCTGGCTCAGAATGAACATTGCTGTTGTATTGCCGATGGGTGAGTACATGCATGTTGGACACTCTTTAGTTACTAGAAGTGGAAATAATATATTTATTGGACGAGGTCGAGCATGATAAATAATTATTAAGAATAAGGTGGGAAGGCAAAATATTTACAGGGAAACTAGATGCAATAAATAAATAGACTGTGTTTTACGAGGGAAGCACTTAATAGATGAATACAGGGTAAGTATATCAGTGATATAGGAATCAAACACACAAACACATTTATTTTATAACTAGGATGGTATGGGCTCGATGATTGGTCAAAAACTGTGCTTTATTAGTAAATGGAGCACAGTGCTGACGCCATCAGCCCACTCAAAGTGCTGCTAGATCCAGCAACTGTCTTTCTCTTTGCGTAATAAATTCAATACTGTAGTGAAGGAGCCTATGGAGATTTTGAGTAGCACTAGTTTACTATATTTACATTCATTAATAGCATTTCATGTTTTCAGTGATGCTACTGGTGTGTTGCATGTGTTAGGGGAGCTTTCTGGTGAGGAAAGACTGTTTTATTACCAGTTGGCTTTGATATGGCAAGCGGTATTTGTTCCTGTTATCCAGTCAGGTAATGCCCCAATTATTTAACAATTATTGAGTGATTATCGGTGAATATTTATTGAGCCACTAGTCTTCAAGCAGAGAGACTGAGGCTTAGGGGAATAATTGTTTCAATGGGAATAGATATAAACACTTTTTAAAAGCATCTCGTTAATAGCAATCGTGAAACTTCAGTTGACAAGCAAAAAAATTCTTCAAAACTAGTGAAAAATAATTGCAAATATAACCAAGTAGTAGATAAATATAAAAAATACTTATCTTTCCTGAGAAGGTTTGCAAAAGGTCAAGTGAAATACAGGGAAACGATGAAAATGTTAGGCGTTATAGGCACTTGAATTTATAATACTCATATAAATCTACATCTCCTACATTTCTCTGATAATGGTTTTTTTGATGTGCAGAATTTTGGTCGCTGATGGTTCCTCAAGAGAGTGGGACAGTCTTGGTTCCAGTTGTGCAGGGATACCTGCATCTAATGAAATGTGTGTCATCTAGCATGGTATCTCTCACTCAAGTCATCCAGGATGTTGAGTCAATGGATAAACTATTTGATACTTGTCTGTCAGAAGAATTTATTACAGCATTTGAGAGGTTTGTTTAGTATTTATTCTTGGATGAATGGGTGAGGGTAAGGGTTGTTGGTAGGTTGTCAGTAGGGTGTTGGTAGGTTGTCAGTAGGGTGTTGGTAGGTTGTCAGTAGGGTGTTGGTAGGTTGTCAGTAAGGTGTTGGTAGGTTGTCAGTAGGGTGTTGGTAGGTTGTCAGTAGGGTGTTGGTGGATTTTCAGTAGGGTGTTGGTGGGTTGTCAGTAGGGTGTTGGTAGGTTGTCACTAGGATGTTGGTTGGTTGGCAGTAGGGTGTTGGTAAGTGGTTAGTAAGGTGTTGGTGGGTTGTCAGTAGGGTTTTGGTGGGTTCTCAGTAGGGCATAGTAGGGTGGTCAGTAGTGTGTTGGTGGGTTGTCAGTAGGGTTTTATTAGGTTGTTAGTACGTTATTGGTAAGTTTTCAGCAGGTTGTCAATATGGTGTTGGTAGGCTGTCAGTAGAGTGTTGGTGGTTTGTGCGTAGGATGTTGCTAGGCCGTAAGTAGGTTGTTGATAGGTTGTTAAAGTTCGAAATGACACATTTTGCCAGTCCTTTTATTCAATATTTTATTTCATTGCTTGTTCATCAGATATTCAGAGTTATACAACAATGCAGTAGCATATGGAGTGTTCATGTTATTCACCAGTCTTGCAGGAGATGTTGGCCCACAGTGTAAAGCAGTTCTACGAGACCTGTTAGAAGATGCTGATAAAGTATGATTAAATTCGCAAGTTAAATTACCTTACATTGTTCTATCATTTTATTGTTTTTTCTGCTCTGCTCTCCTCGGTTTTGTTCTATTTTGCTTTGTTTTGCAGTGTGTTGCTCTAAATAATGTTTAGGATGGATGTAAACCTAACCTATTTTATATCTCACACACAGGACTTCATTGGCTTCATCGATGCATTCCAGTGGGTTGCTCGTGTACCACTTATCAGGATGCAACACTATGTTGCTCTTACTAGTAAACTGCTCACTCTTTTAACACAGGTAAGGAACATATTTAATGTCAGTTTAATCAACGGTGCATGTTTTACCCCCTTCTGTCTATACCTGCTCCAACCAAGCCACACTTGCTCCTTAAAACGGGTTTGTGAGGTCGCAGAATATGACCCTCTTAGCAGGCAGCACACTAACCAACCAAGCCACACTTGCTCCTTAAAACGAGTTTGTGAGCACACTGAGGATCAAACTATAGACCTCTTGCTTAGCAGGCAGCACACTAACTAACCAAGCTACACTTGCTCCTTAAAACAAATATCACGGTGAGGTCACTGAGGATCAAACTATGGACCTCTTGCTTAGCAGGCAGCACACTAAACTACCAAGCCACTTGCTCCTTAAAACAAGTGTGTGAGGTCACTGAGGATCAAACTATGGAACTCTTGCTCAGCAGGAGGCACACTATGCAGTTTATAATGTTTCTGTGTTACATTTGGTACTAATACAGTGTACTCTCACCCTACTTAGGAGCATCCATGGTACTCCAAGCTTAAACATATTGCATCAATGTGGCATACACTGATCTGGCAAGACGAGAAGAGATACTTGGTAGCAGAACAGACCAGGCAGTTTTGGGAAGACTGTCCCTCTAAAATAACTGTGAGTGTTCACTTACTGATGAATATTGATATTTGGGTCAAGGGTGCTGCAATCTTAATAAAAAAGAGTTTTGCATAAAAGAAATATGTGCTTACATTTGTATTTCAAGCAATAGAAGCCATTATTTAATATTTTTCTTTAGGAATGATACATTCCATTTCATTGCATTGCATTGCATTGCATTGCATTGCATTGCATTGCATTGCATTGCATTACATCTTTATTCACATTTCCTTTTATGTTAGATTACATTAAATTATATATTTAGATCATTGAAAAGAAAGAAAATACGAACAATTGTGCATCATTATTATGGACTTTTTAAAGTTAACAAGCTTTTTAGCCAATCAGAAAGCGTGTTAGGGGCCGTTCATTATTTTACGGGCATGTATTTTTTTTACATGCCCCGATGTTAAAACAGGAGTGTCCCCCTTAAATTTACGTGCCCCCTCCCCTAAATCTCACCACCTCCCACATCCCCCCCTCCCCCATGCTCATAATTAACGGATGTAGTTTCAGTTTTAAATCTATTGCCATTTTTCTTGATTTCTTTAGGAAATCTTCAAGGTTTCTAATCGACGACTCCTCAGAAGCAGCAAAACCCACCCTCTCTACCCCTCTAAGTCAGCACGGTTTTCTAGTCCAATGTATGTGCTGTTCGATGACTACTTTGTCCACGTCCAGGTAAGGTTGACATGACCACGTTTTCATCGTTCCCTGCATTTAACTTTACCTTTTTCAAGCCTCCTTTCCAAAAAGCAAATGTAATGTAATGTAATCTCCCATGATATAATCTCTATTGTACTTTTCTATACATATGTGTTTTTTGTTAATATGTTAACCATTTTTTTTCTTTTTCCTAAAACTCCAGAAACCTTGTAACTGTGTAATCTCCCACGATGAGCCTAGCTCTTGGAGAGAACACAGAGAGTCAATATGTTTAAATAAAATTTTAAAAAAAGCAAATATTCTTCTTAGTTATTTATCGGCTACTTGGAAGTGTTTTCAATATTTCTTTTCCGTAAACGAAATGCTTTTAAAGTGCCTATCAAGCCTACAGGATCTCTTCCTGATTTCAAAGCCCTTGTAAGATCTTGTAAGATAAATAAGAATGGCCTTTACTTTCTTTTTGATATCTCTTTACGTTGCCGAGATCAGTTCAATAAAGAAATCACGAAATGATGACGTAAATCCTTGAAAAAAAAGGCAAATCATCAAATGGAGAATATCTCTGTGAGAATTAGCTCAAAATGCCCGAATCTTATATTGGTTATTGTTCGCTATGAACACCAATAGTTTCAGTCATTTTGAACTCTGATTCTACAGATTTGCTGACCACATTTCATTCATAGTCCCACAAGAATTACCAAGCACTACCTCTGAATACATTATGGGCTGTCAGCGTGGAGAACTCAGAGAGTCTAATCAATGCTATAAAGATCATATCACCAGAGGAGACACTACTAGTGTGTGCACCATGTGCTGAGGACAAGGTTAGTAACAGCCCTGATAGACTATCCCTGGGACAAGGGTCTAGTCAAGGGTGGATGGGTGGGTGGATGGATGGTGGGGGGGGGGGGGGGGGGGTAATATCATATCACCAGAGGAGACACTACACTAATATAGATAACGATCAAGATAAAGCGTTAGTAACAATAAGTCAAATCTTTGCAGTTATTGTAAAATTGCATTACAATGAAACCCCGCTCAACGGCCACCCACTTATTACTGCCAACCAGTTATTACGAACAGTTCCCGACCAAATACCCATGCATTTTCTATTAAATTTACCCGCTTAATACGGCCAAAACGGCCACTTTGGCCTCTTCCATTGGTGGCCGTATTAACCAGGTTCCACTGTACTAACGTTTACTGTTGATTGATGTAATACTAGAAATGAAAAACGAAATCTTTTATTTTGTAGGCTGACTGGCTACTGACTATCAATCAAGCAGTAGCCAGGGTTATCTCAAAGACCAGTACATACAGGTATAGTTTATTGTCATCGTAGCCACTAGTACGGTTAATCTGGTTTTATCCGCACCACGTTTTACCTTCAGAACCATTTTTCCCCTCGTAAAAATTATCTATTACACTGTCCAAGTGTTTGCTACGGCCTTGCACTACTTTGATACACATATCATAATCCCAACATCTCCGTTACTTCTACCACCAACACTCTCACAGTAACACCCAAAAGACTAGCAGCATGAACACTATCGCTAATACTACCAAACCTAACACGAATACCACCACTACCACCAACGACAACACTACCGCTACTACTAGACTTGCTCCAAGCTGACCTCTCTGAGATTCACCGAATCACGAACAAAGCAAGTAAAAAAAGCGAGGGTCGAAATAGAGAGAGGTCGACTTGTTTCTGTAGAGGGTTTGGACCATCACGTGCCGGCGCCCATAATACAACTTGGACTTCCTGTGGTTAGATGCCAGAACTATAAAATCCCTTTGCTCTCTAGAATTGAATTCTTTCTCATGTAAAACGATTTTATCGTTCCTGCCATCTGCCTGTGCTCTATTGAGCGCGCGTGAAACTACTACGGAGACGAAGGACTTCATTAGCATGTAAACAACTATTTAGTTAAATTTTCATCTACCAAAGGAAAGGTATACCCCCATGTAATAGTTTAATGTTTTCTCGTAGACTGGGTAAAGAGGCTGTGAACATGACAACTGGTAACCTACCTGCAGCAACAGCACGTGAAGCCACCTACACATTCACACAGGATACACGCTACAAGACAGCCACTTACACTGGAATGTGGCTGAATGGTAAACCGCATGGAAGGTGAGTTGATTCTGTGTTGGTGTTATGGGTGATGTGCTGGTAAGATAGCCGGCCTCGTAACCCGATCTACAACTTATCCCTTGCACTATCTGCACTATTTGAAGTAAATTTTTTTTTTCAGGCTATGTGGCGCAATGTTTTCGTAGTCATTGTAGTGTTAATTCAATAAATTCGTAGTCTATTGGAAAAAACCTTGGGCGTGTCAGAAGGCCAAGCCTGTTAGTGTTTGGATGGGTTGTCAAAGAATGTGGGAAGGCACGGTTGTCCCATCCCTTCCCGTTCTCCCTTTCTTTACTTCTCCCTTTATTCCTTTCCTTTCCATTCCTTTCCTTTATTTCCCTTTCCTTTCCTCCTTTACCTTCATCGTCTTTCCTCTTTACTTTCTCTTCTCATTACAGGCAAGCATAGGTGCGATAAAAGCATACAAGCGAAGATCTAAGATATTAAAAGCATTTCTTTGTTTTTGTCTAGAGGTGAGATGGTGTGGACTAATGGTAGGCGTTACACTGGGGAGTTCAACCAGGGATTACACGATGGGTGAGTTAATAAAATGGAAACATAGTTACTAATCGACATTTAGACCCAAATCTTTCATTTCCGGTTACGACGGCATTCCGATGGTGAGACAAAAGATACTAATCGACATTTAGGCCTGCTTAAAATCTCCCATTTCCGGTTACGAGTGCATTCCGAGGGTAAAACAGAAAATACTAATCGACATTTAAGCCTTCTTAAAATCTCCCATTTCCGGTTACGACGGCATTCCGAAGAAAGGAAACATTTAGAGCACATCTAATGCTTGTTATTGTTCTGTAGGGATGGTGTCATGGTGTTTCCTGTGAACCCAGAGAATCCAGCCGAGAGATATGAAGGTCAGTGGTTGAGCGGCAAGATGACAGGGTATGGGAGAATGAGGTAAGTAATAGTAGCAAGACATAGTTGAGACAAAAGGCCTTCAAGATAACATTGTCAAAGCGTTATTTTTCATGCGCGCCTCGCCGCATGGGCTCGCATCGCATCATTTCTAGGTTTTTCGTTTACTAACCTTGTAGACGTGCTCGTGAGAAAAGGAATGTGATTATGCTTTGTCATTAGACCGCGTCGTCTTTTGCTTTTTTAAAAGTTGTCTAATGCGGCACGCGGATGACAAAGATGAAAACCCGGTTTGTATTAGCTACGAAAATCACAGTTGTTTACGTCGGTCGAACACGGACACGGTAACGCCCGTGCTGTACTTTCTCCATCACAAAGATCTATGACAATTCAATATGTATTTTGTACTAGATATACCAATGGAGACACGCACACGGATAACATGCGGCACGGACACGGTAACGCCCGTGCTGTACTTTCTCCATCACAAAGATCTATGACAATTCACTATGTATTTTCTACTAGATATACCAATGGAGACACGCACACCGGATAACATGCGGCACGGACACGGTAACGCCGTGCTGTAATTCTCCATCACAAAGATCTATCACATTTCAAAATGTATTTTCTACTCGATATACCAATGGAGACACGTACACGGGTCACTGGTTGGATAACATGCGGCACGGTCATGGTATGATGAAGTGCGGCGCACTATCCTCTTCTGCTGCTAGTGTGTATATTGGGGAGTGGATGTACAACAAAAGACATGGCTATGGAACCTTGGACGATGTTCTCAAGTAAATAGATATGAAATGATATTCCTTTCCTTTCCTTCCATTTAGTCTGGTCCACATCCTTCACCTTCCTGTCCTTCCTTCCTCCTTCCTTTCCTTCCCTTCCTTCCTTCCTTTCCTTCCTTCTTCTTCTCTTCGTTCTTTCTTTCTTCTTCTTTCTTTCTTTCTTTCTTCTTCTTCTTTCTTTCTTTCTTTCTTTCTTTCTTCTTTCTTTCTCTTTCTTTCTTTCTTTTTCTTTCCTTTCTTTCTTCTTGTCTTTTTTCTTTCTTGCCTTCATCTTCCATTTACTTTCTTCTTTTACTTTTACCCTCCAGACATGTTTTATCTCGGGTTTTTTGGTGCTTTTTGTCGTAACAGGGGCGAGAAGTACATGGGAATGTGGGAGAATGACTGTCGACATGGTTCAGGAATCATCGTCACTCTAGAAGGCATCTACACACAGGGCAACTTTATCCAGAACAAACTAATGGTAAATAACATTTTGATTTTAAAAAAAACATTTACTAATCAAATACAGTTACATAGCAAGCCTTCAAAAACACACGAATAGTTCACGAATAATTCATAAGACTTTGGTCCAATCCTATATTTGAAGCCTATTCTATGAAGATGACTTTATCAGCGATAAAGATGAATCCAACTTTCTTGGTCCTAATACTTGATAAGACATTCCTGCTCATTAAAAGACAATTCTTTTACAAAATAGTGCATTACCATGGGTTTATTACAGGGTTCGTGCTACTTCTTAAGCTCCTTGAAGAGTGCTAGAATTTAGAATCCATTCTTTAAGAAGCCCTCGAATAGAGAATATTCTTAGAAAGGTATTCGTAAATGGCAACCGTAATAGACCTTTTTTGGCTTGGGCATAATGTTGTCCCATTTCAGACCACGTGTCATTCCCTAGAGTATTCTTTCTTTGTTTAATGGTTACGCATGAGAAGACACATGAATATGAATACACTACTGAAACAAAGAATCTTATTCTCAAGAGAATGACATGTGGTCTGAAATGGGAAAACATTACGACCAAGTCGAAAAGGTCCGTTGTAAGTTGTCAGTCCAGGAAAAAATAAATAGTCACTTAGATCGGTTACTTTTTTTCGATTTTTATTTTTATTAAAGCAATAGTTTAAATAGGGACTCAATTTTATTGATTTAAGTGGTGGGTACTGGTGGGTACTTGGATCCCCTTATAATAAATTTTGTTTCAACCCTCGGGTCCCTTATGATAAATTTTGATTCAACCCTCGGGTCCCTTATGATAAATTTTGATTCGACCCTTGGGGGCCCTTATGATAAATTTTGATTCGACCCTCGGGGGCCCTTATGATAAATTTTGATTACACCCTCGGGTTCCTTATGATAAATTTTTATTAGACCTCGGGGGCCCCTATGATAAATTTTGATTACACCCTCGGGTTCCTTATGATAAATTTTGATTCGACCTCGGAGCCCCTTATGATAAATTTTGATTACACCCTCGGGTTCCTTATGATAAATTTTGATTCGACCCTCGGGTCACTTATGATAAATTTTGATTCAACCTTAGGACCCCTTATGATAAATTTTGATTCGACCTCGGGTCCCTTATGATAAATTTTGATTCGACCTCGGGTCCCTTATGATAAATTTTGATTACACCCTCGGGTTCCTTATGATAAATTTTGATTCGACCCTCGGGGGCCCTTATGATAAATTTTGATTCGACCTCGGGGGCCCTTATGATAAATTTTGATTACACCCTCGGGTTCCTTATGATAAATTTTGATTCGACCTCGGGGCCCCTTATGATAAATTTTGATTACACCCTCGGGTTCCTTATGATAAATTTTGATTCGACCCTCGGGTCCCTTATGATAAATTTTGATTCAACCTTAGGACCCCTTATGATAAATTTTGATTCGACCTCGGGGCCCCTTATAATAAATTTTGATTCGACCTCGGGGGCCCTTATGATAAATTTTGATTCGACCCTCGGGTCCCTTATGATAAATTTTGATTCGACCTCGGGGCCCCTTATGATAAATTTTGATTCGACCTCGGGTCCTTTATGATAAATTTTGATTACACCCTCGGGTTCCTTATGATAAATTTTGATTCGACCCTCGGGGGCCCTTATGATAAATTTTGATTCGACCTCGGGGGCCCTTATGATAAATTTTGATTCGACCCTCGGGTCCCTTATGATAAATTTTGATTCAACCTTGCAATTGTACCTAACATTTTATCATTTGCTGCAGGGTACAGCACAGTTGGTGTGCGATGACAACACATTCTTCGATGGCGAGTTTGCAGGTCATTGTCAATTAGCAGGAAAGGTACTGTATACAATTATATAAAGCTCTTCAACTGTCGGAGTTTCAGTCTCTCCCCGTTCCCCCCTTCTACTCTATTTTGTACTCCTCGAGGTTCTGTAACTTCAGATATAAAAAGAAAAGGAACTTTCATGATGCGAGGGTCTTTAAGGGTTAAAGAAGGCAACTGATTAGTATTGGTAATCGTATGGATTAGAGCAGTTTTCGTATGACCGTGAAAAGCTCACTGCACGAACACGGTCGTGACGCGGCAAGGGATACGCCAAACCAATCACTTTGCACGAGAACTTACTCTCCATCCAATCAAATACCCGGAACATGGCATGAACATGGCGTGGACACGGTCACGGCAATGCCAGACCAATCACATTGCGCGTGAAGAAAATCAGCCAATTCAGCTAACTGCACTGAGCTTTTCACAGTCATACGAAAACTGCTCTATGAATTTATTTCATTTATATATTAAAATTATAGATTATTTCACGAGTTTTTTCATTGTTTTGAAAATCTCCTACTAAAACATTTATTTTCTCATTATTCACTACACTCAATTCAAAACCAAGGAACTAACACGGTTTTTTTGTTACTGTTACGTAACAAAGTGCTGTTGTTGAAGGAATGTGCATATTCGGAAACAATTTAGGAATGATTTTCTCAAATATATCTCGAAAATAAAGCGACTTAAAATGTGTGTTTTTTTTATATTAATTCTGGTTCGTTTTTGTTTTTGTTTTTTTTTCGTCGCAAACTTCCGACCTTCGCAATTAAAACGTCGCATAAATTTCATGCAATGAGATAGTTCTTTCTATTTCTTTGTCAGGGAACCCTTACATTACCTAATGGTGATGTGATTGATGGTGCCTTCACCGGTCAGTGGGGTGATGGTATCAAGATTAATGGCACTTACTTGAAGCGAGAGTCTGACAGTAATTCCAGAAACAAGAGGTAAATAATACAGAAAAAATAATGAAAAATAGAACTTTTTTTAGTTGATCCACACTTTTTCGTACTGCAGTATCGTATCTACGGGTCTTGCCAAGGGTGTGCATTCTGTAAGACAGTTCCCTGCGTTTCCCACTCATACGATAACCATTCCTATGGAAAGCCATTTTAATGTTACGGCATGTCGTATTTTGTACGTAGCTGTATAAGTCAGCACAGTGGGAAACCCAGTCATACGATAAACATTCTTATGAGAAGCCATTTATATGCTATGGCATGTAGTACTGTATATGTGCTGTATAATTAGTCAGCACTGTACGTTTTCCACTCATACGATAAACATTCTCATGGGAAGCCATTTATTTATATGCTACGGCATGTTGTACCGTGTACGTACTGTAAGTCAGCACTGTACGTTTCACACTCATATGATAAACATTCTTATGGAAAGCCATTTATATGTTATGGCATGTCGTACTGTATATGTGCTGTAAGTCAGTACTGCATGTTTCCCTCTCATACGATAACCATTCTTAAGGGAAGTCATTTTACAGTAAATGTTACGGCATGTCGTACCTTGTACATGCTGCAAGTCATGTACCTGCATGTTTCCCACTCGTAAAAAAAACTAAAAATAAGGAAAACCCCATTATTTTTGGCACAGTGTCGTTCCTGAGGTCAAGCCTATAGTGTCACCTGATCGGAAGTGGACAGCTCTGTTCAGGCAGTGTCGGGAGGCACTTGGTTGTCATGGTGATCGTGACGCTGACCCTCAGATTGTCTGGAAGTGTTTATCAATGGCATTACTGAACGGTCACCACGTCAAACTACCACGGACTGAACAAGACATTATGCAGGAATTACTAAACGTCAATAATGAGATGGAAAGAACAGGAAGACATTGTCTTGATAATAAGGCATTACAGAATTATCTAGCCAAGGTCAGTTAGTTGTGTCAAGGACCATTTTCGAGTTCTAAGTTACCGCTGTGTTCCTTGTTTGCAGACTCATTTACTCAGGGTTAGCCTCGTATCAGTGTCTAAATATTCACAAATACCGTAAGTAAAGATTCCACAACTTCAACAATACAAACACTTTGAAATTCCACAGATCTTCACTGGAAAACATGGATATTCTGCACAAAGTCGAGGCTAACCCTGATCAACAGAGAACTTGAAACTGGAGTATCGTAGATAGAGCATTCAACGTTACAGCCTTGGCAATTAAGGCTGGAGTAGGGTACTGTGCATTTGCCTCTCACCTCTGGGGTCTCTAGTTCGATTCCTGAACTCAGCATTCCATGTAGAGTTAGTTGTGTCTTTGCCTAGATTCAAGGTTGTTTTTTTTATCGAATCTTCCCTTTTTATCGGATCGGACCACCATGCTTTCCCGTCTGCTTTGCCTGATGATGATACGTGTCAACCATTCCGAGGTTAAGGAAAATACTGGGTCGAGTTTGCATTTCAGTGCATTGTGGGGCTGTTTTAGGGAACGAAATATCCGCCATCTTGGAAATATGTCTCCTACAAAAGTCCCACAATGCACTGCAATGCAACTCGACCCAGTTTTTTCCTCAACCACGGAATGGCTAATAAAGCATCAGCTTCCTGTAAGTCCTCTGCTCCTGATAATCAATAATGTCAATGTATCATTTATTTAAGGCCTTTGAAATCAACTATCATCCACTGGGGCAACTAGTGACGAATCTTGTAGATGTGTACAGGGCTACCTATGTGGGTATGGGTACCCATAGACGATTATTACCTCATGCGGTACTGGAGGCTAAGTCTATCATACACAGACTCTATAATATTATACGGTGAGTTTGTGAGTATGAATCTTGTAGACATGTACAGGGCTACCTATGTTGGTATGGGTACCCATAGACGATTGTTACCTCATGCGGTACTAGAGGCTAAGTCTATCATACACAGACTCTATAATATTATACGGTGAGTTTGTGAGTATGAATCTTGTAGACATGTACAGGGCTACCTATGTTGGTATGGGTACCCATGGACGATTATTACCTCATGCGGTACTAGAGGCTAAGTCTATCATACACACACTCTATAGTATGCAATCTCGTTTGCTTAGTTAAAGCAATTAGCCTTTCATGAGATCATTTTTTCGAGGCATAAATTTTATCGTATTCATTATGGATAAAACATTGATTCTCATTTATTTCTCCATCCATCCGTCTCTCTCTCCCGCCCTCCTTCCATGCATCCCTCCCTCCCTCTTTCCCTCCCTCCCTCTTTCCTTCCCTCCCTCTTTCCTTCCCTCCCTCCCTCCATCTATCCCTCCCTACCTACCTCCTTCCATCCACCCATCCAACCAACCGTTATTTCATTCATTTATTCTTTATTCTTTTTTTCTTTTTGAACTATCTATTCTTTGATTGATCCTTCTTTTTTTTTCCTCACTAGCCTTCTTTTCGTCGACCTACCAAACGAGGAATACGTACACCTCGATAAAGACTCTTTTGGCGGTGTGTCCAACATCCACACTGAGATCTCTACATCAAGCAGTGCCTTACTTCATCCCATTATCCTTCCTTTGCTATACCCTCCATTGTTTACCCTCTACGCCCTCCACAACGAGCGCGCTGACAGCGTCTATTGGGAGAGGTTATTACAGTTGAACTGGAGGTCGGATCTTGCCTTGATGACCTACGTCGGGGTCAAAAGGTAAGTGTTCGGTTACGGGAAAGAGTAATGCAAAGCACAGTAAAACAGAGCAGAAGAAATCAGATTTAACGTGTGATTCACCACAGGGAGCCCATGCTTGTTTTTCCAGTATACATATATTACACTAAATGTATTTGTTACTGCGAACTTGGTAGTTACAAGCTGCACGCTGATTGGTTTCGCTCGTTGCCGTCAATCAAAAATAATCAGTCGGTACCTTTTATATTCTTGACTAGCGTCAAAAAAACAATTTCACATTAAGCCGTTGAAATGTCTCAGTTCACGAAATATCGAAAACTTTTGTATCCGCAAATTTTTTTTACGGATACGGGTTGCGTCCACACGTGTCCGCAAATTTTTGTGTCCGTATCCCCAAATTTTACGAAAACGGATACGTGTGGACGGTGAAAACGATTCGAATACGCTGCGTGTGGACGCAAACATTTTCGTATCCGCAAAAAATAATTTGCGGATACAAAAATTTCCGGATACGTATGGACGGGGCCTTAATAAATCACTATTTCCCGGAAATTTTGGAACTTTTTTTTCAAATAGCGAGGAGTGGACACTCCAACTAAACTAAACCTCCAAAGGAAAGGGAGAAAATTTCCTATTTTCAAAAAATCTTTGAAATTTTTGTTTTGATGCAGTGATAAGCACCATATTGATGTATTTTTTCCTGGTAATAATAAGAGCTTTCATTTTGACTGTGTCTGTCTGTCTGTCTCTCTTTGTAGACAGTTCTGGCTTGCAACCGAGGACGAGACTAATGATTATAATGACGAGGTAATATAGCTATTAATTTATGAGCAATAGACTTCGTTCGTTCGTTTGTTCGTTCGTTTGTTCGTTCGTTTGTTCGTTCTTTCGTTTGTTCCTTTCGTATTTTTTTGTTTTGTTTCTTTGTTAGATCGATTCTGGATTTTGTTTGTTTGTTTGTTTGTTGTTTTTTCTTTGGTTCAATCTTTTAATTAGTTTGTTCATTTATTGTTTGTTTATTTATTTATTCGTCTGTTAGTCTGTGTGCCTAGCTCTATGTTTACGTGTTTTACATCATTTTTCTCAGATAATGGGAGAGAATCGCGAGGCTCACCATTACGTCACGGCCATAGAAGCACTTCAGCAAATGAGGTTAGTTTTTTACGGCTTCAAGTTATCCTTTACTATCTTACTTTGTTTACCGTAATATGTTCACCTGCATCATTCTGTCTCTCAAAGCGCATTTTGCCAAAGCGACGCGACCTCTGAAAGATGATGACACGAACAAGTTTGTTTTTCCACAGGCAACCCAGTCGCAAAAATAGACGTACTTTTCAAAGTACTTGCTTAGGCTGCCTATGGTTTCTCATGCGCACCCTGTTATCTACACCCTTGATATTCTGACGAGGATGTGAAAAAGCTGCAAACGACATCTTGTTGAGAACGCGAGCCTTTGAGGTAGAGATGCGCGCACGAAGAATAAAGGCACGTGCACAGTGCAACATTGGGCCAATGTTACTGAAGTAGGATGGTTTTCTACTTCAGCAACGTTGCGTAAAACGCTACGCGTCGTACTTCTCCTAACGCTTCTCTCGTGTTCTACTAACCCCCGCGTGCTTTATAACTGCACACAGCACGCGCGCGCGTTTTCTATTTCTTTAACATTTCTCATCGTAATCTATAGTATAAATAAAGCACCTTGTATTGTACACGTCTTCTCTAAATCTTTTCATTTCTTTACTTATTCTATTCCGCTCTTCCCTTCGTCTTTCGATCTCCAATTGCTTGCCTTGACAACGACTTAGGACCAAGCCTAATCTCTGCATTGCTACTAAATAAACCAATTTACATACTTGGAGACATAAATTGCAACCTATTACAGTCCGACCTGCCTGATTCCCAAGCACTTATAAGCTTCTGTTCTACCTACAACTTGAATCAGATAGTCACTCAACCTACTCGTATTACTCACTCCACCGAATCCTTAATCGATGTAATTCTTGTGTCAAATGCAAAACATGTTCTCGACACCAAAGTGCTATCTTCATCGATAAGCGACCATGACCTTGTTTACGCTGAGCTGGGCTTGAAAAAGCCGCGCACTCAAGCTACCTTTGTCACTACGAGGACCTTTAAAGAGTATTCCCCGGATAAATTCATGAATGACATTGCACTCGCACCCTGGTCAGTCCTAGATGTTTTCGACGATCCTGATGACAAGTTGTACGCTTTTAACTCAATGTTTAATAACATCCTAGAGGAACACGCGCCAGTGAAAACAATTCGCATGCGAGGACGACCAAATCCCTACATTACTGATGAGATTCGCAATTTGATGGCAACAAGAGATAATTGGAAGCGTAATTTCAGGCAAACTAAAGACCCATTTGCCTGGTCTGCGTATAAGAATTTTAGCCGCGAGGTCAAAAGAGAAATACGCATGGCGGAGAAAGAGTTTGTGGCACAACAAATTAAAGAAAACAAGAACAACACTAACAGCATGTGGAAAGCAATTCGTGGTTGCATCCCCAAAAAGTCTGCCTCTCAGAAAACATATTCAAAGGACAACGAAATCGTAGCCAACGAATTTAATATTTCTTTGCAAATGTCGGCACAAATACAATTGAGAAAGTTAACGCCTTGGCAGAGCAATTCAAGTGTGAATCCAACAACAGCACATTCGTCCCTCGAGGGTATCCCGAGTCCGAACAATTCTTCTTTGATAATCGCGTGAGTCGTAATCAAGTGCAAAAAATCATTAACTCAATGGCTTCAAACAAAGCTCCTGGAATAGATAAGATTCCTCTCCACGTTATAAAAGACTGCCTCCCTGTCATCTTACCATCGATTACTTCGATCGTGAACGCCACTTTTAGCTCTGCACAATTTCCCATCGCTTGGAAAATAGCCGAGGTCGTACCTATTCCAAAGGATGGCGATCACGAAATCCCAGACAACAACAGGCCTATTTCACTATTATCAGTGTTATCCAAGGTTTGTGAGAGAGTCGCTCATGATCAGTTAACTTCATATTTATCAACCAATCAACGCTTAACATCCAAGCAAAGCGGAAATAAAAAGTGGAATTCAACCGAGACATCTGTCATCCAAACAACCGATACTATTCTCGAGGCCATCGATAAGAAACAGCTTACTGCTACTGTGCTGCTCGACATGAGTAAGGCCTTCGATAGCATTGATCATAAAATCCTTATGACAAAACTGCAGGACGTTGGACTGTCACCTCTAGCCATTCAGTGGTTTCGCAGCTATCTTACTTCACGCTATCAAGTCGTCAGAATCCAAACTGCAGTCTCAGACCGTTTGCCTATGACCTGTGGTGTACCACAGGGAAGTATCTTGGGTCCATTGCTTTTTAGCATATATATAAACGATCTCCCAAGCGTTCCTGAACATTGTACTACTCAATGTTACGTTGACGACACCAAATTGTTGCTTACTTTCAATCTCCAGGACCAACAATATATTGTTTCAAGACTTAATCAAGACCTTTTCAGAATAACTAATTGGACACTCGACAATTACCTACTTCTAAATCCCGACAAAACTAAACTTATCATCTTTGGGAGCAAAGTGATGACTGCTAAAGTGGAAGATTTTCGTCTAACGCTACTGGGAAAAGAACTTACACCTGTCAAGTCAGTAAAGGATTTAGGAGTTCTCCTTGATTCCAACTTGACGTATAAAGATCATGTACAATCGACAGTGTCTAGTTGCATGTCGCGTTTGGGACAGATTAACCGAGTAAAACATGCCTTTGATCAAAACACTCTAAAAACCATGATAAATGCCTTAGTTTTCAGCAAGCTCTACTATTGCTCTAATGTGTGGAGCAATACCACTGAGAGTAACCTGAACAAAGTCCAAGCTGTGCAGAACTTCGCATGCCGTATCATTAGCAACAAAAGAAAGTACGATCACGTCACGCCTATTCTTAAAGAGCTACGATGGTTACCCGTCAGACAGCAATTACACTACCGTAATGCAATTATGGCATTCAAATGCATGACTGGGTGTGCCCCTGATTCCTTATGCTCGCGATTTATTCCAAGATCAAGCATCACGCAGCGTACGACAAGAAACTCGCAAAAGCTGCAGATACCTCTTTGCAGAACGACTACTGGACAAAGATCATTTTACTATAGAACTGTCAAATTGTGGAATTCACTAGACTCTGCCCTTAAGTTGAGCTCAACCGTGAAAGACTTTAAACGGACATTAAAACAACATCTTATTTCAGATTTTCTAAAACCTTAATGTAATTTAAATGTACAATTTATTTATCTATTTATTTATTTACTTTATTCTTTGATCTTTTCTTTTTGCTTCTTATATAATTATATATAGTATTATTTTAATTGTAATTAATTAGGCCCTTTATTCTGAAAAGCCTTATAGAGGACGAATAAAGTATGTATGTATGTATGTATGTATGTTTTATTTCCCATTATTTATCCCTCCCATCCTGTATTCATTTTGCCTTTTCTTTTTATTTTGGCACATATGCTCCTTTTTTCTTTATTTTTCCCTCGTTTATTCGTGTTTTTTATGTTTTTTCGTACAGTACCAAGCTTAGTCCAATGGAGAAACTAGCAGTGCTCAAGTCAACATTTGAGAAGATCAACGAGGTAAAATATTTTAGAAAAATGATGTTGTTCGACACCACATTGAACGTTTTTGAAATGCTGGAAAATGCATAGCTGGAAATCACGTTAGAATGTTAAAATCAGTAAAACTATGAATTTTGAATTTTGAAGAAAATAAGTTAAAAATTCGCGATTTTTGAAAAGCGTGAAATAGAGCTTTTTTGGTGATTCAAACGAATTCATTCAAGGTTGTTTAATGTATTAATTTTCCCCTTTCTGTGATCAGGAAGTGCACACCTTCTGGAAAGGAGAAGAAAAACTTATTTCCTTAGATGACTTGTTTCCAGTCTTTCAATTTGTTACCATCAGAGCCCGGTAGGTATGACTTGAGAAGGACTAGGCACCCCAAAGAGTGAAGAATCTTTGATAATTTCAGTTTAAATACCTGAAGTATAAATCTCTTATTTTATCAAACCCTGAAACAACCTCTGGGCTGATCTAAGTCAGGGCACTGGTAATTCACAGATCGAACCCTGAAACAACCTCTGGGCTGATCTAAGTCAGGGCATGGCTAACTCACAGATCAAACCCTGAAACAACCTCTGGGCTGATCTAAGTCAGGGCACGGCTAACTCACAGATTGAACCCTGAAACTACCTCTGGGCTGATCTAAGTCAGGGCATGTCTAACTCACAGATTAAACCCTGAAACAACCTCTGGGCTGATCAAAGTCAGGGCATGGCTATAACTGAAAGATTGAACCCTGAAACAACCTCTGGGCTGATCTAAGTCAGGGCGCAGCTAACTCACAGATCGAACCCTGAAACAACCTCTGGGCTGATCTAAGTCAGGGCGCAGCTAACTCACAGATCGAACCCTGAAACAACCACTGGGCTGATCAAAGTCAAAGCACGGATATAGTCTATTGCCCATTTACCAGTCGTGAGTAACTGTTCCTAATATGTTTCAGTATTCCCCACCTGGGCTCAGAAATCCATTTTATTGATGACATGGTGGATAGTCACGTGCATGTGGGTGAACAAGGTCACATGTTTACTACCCTCAAGGTTAGTCAACATATTATATCTTAATCTGGTTATTAGTTAGGAGGGGAGGGGTGAGAAAGGGAGAGGAGGGGTGGGGAGGAGGAGAGAGTGGAGGTATCGTGTAAGCTCGCGCCAAAAAAATCGAAAATCTCAAAAACCGTTAAAACGGAGCATTCATAGAAGAAGGAGATAAAGGGCGCATCGTTGGCTTCCATTGATATCAGTTCAATGTTCCTATAGTTATTTTTGTACCTCTTACCTTTTGACGAGAACTAAGTAGCTTGGGTCCACCGTATTTGGTATCATGTCATGGGTGCCCAACCCTACCTGTGATTTTGTAGGCAAAGTTAAATAAAAATAAATAACATAAAAATGGTCACATTTTCTTTTCTTTCTTTTCCTACAGGCCTGTTTTTTTCAAATCCAAAACGAAAAAGGATGAGATTTTTCTTTTCTTTCTTCCAACATCCAAAGCGTCAAGTCTGTAAATACATGCCGATGAGCTACTTTGTATATAGTTAATCCTAAAATTAACACCCGTTAAAACGTTTGCGCATGCGGGCATTTCAAAACATTTTCCAAGAACAGACCCCTTGTTTATTTTATCTCCTGGGCCCGGTTGTACGAAGGGTGGATAGCGCTATCTGACACATAAATCTTATCCAGTGGATAAATTCATTGGATAACGGCATCAACTTATCCACTGAATAAGTATAGCCGGATAGCGCTATCTAGGCTTCGTACAACCGGGCTCTGAGAATAGGCCATTTCACGGATCCCGTTACATAACCTCAGCCTCGTCAGCGTGTAATTATTCTTTAGAATTTGACTACAGTCCGCAGTAATGAAAGGAATTTACACATCAATGAACAATTGAAACACTTAAAAATTTCACAGGTTGTAGGCAATTTCTAAAGAATATATTACACGCTGACGAGGCTGAGGTTGAGCCGCGAGATCTGTGAAATGGTCTATTGGAAACCTATTGTTTTGCCCTCCAAATTGAGCTGCATTACGACGTGCTGCAAGGGGTCTATAGCACGAAGGCGTTTTAAACTAATGTGTTCCAAGAACCAAGGAATCCTTGTGCTTTGGGCGTATTGGTTTCTTATATGAAACCTTTTTTAAACAGAACTCTAATATAAAGTCTAAATGTAATCTATGGGTAAACAGAATGATAATACTCATAGAGGCTATTACATGGGCGCGCGGAGATACGAATTTTATCTTCGAGTGTTCAATTGATATCTCACGAGTGAGTTTATTATATAGATATCGATGAAACTTAAACAAAACAAAAGCTCAAATTTTTTAAATTAAAATTGCAAGCCGATTCAACAGCGATATCTTCACGTGTGAAAGATATGGTATCTTCCACTGGTGAAAGATATCAAGTTTTCGACACTAGAGAAAACCTGGTATTTCATCGATATCTATATAATAAAATAGGATAACACGTGGTGGGTAATGGGAAAAGAGTGTAAAAAGTCGACTAGTAATTATGGGAATTCCTAGATATTTACAACTTTAGAATTACTGAGATGTACTTTTTGCTTAAGAATTATGCAGTTTTCAGTACTCGGTAAAACGCTTTTCAATTGATTATTAATTTATTACTTATTATTAATACTGTAGTCAGAATTGATGAACGATTTTTCACGTATTGTAAATAGTTTTAAATATTGTCGTATGTGGCGTGGGTTTCCTGTATAATTTCTACAACAATCGTACACAGACAACCTTTAAATCATTAACATTCCAATGTTGAGCATAAAACCTGGGTCGAGTTGGCATTGCAGTGCATTGTGGGACTATTTTAGGGGAGAAAATAGACAGCGACTATGAAGAAAATGTGTGCGGAGACACAGGAAACTCGGAAACTAGAGTTCAAGAAATAGACGCCATCTTGGAAATATGTCCCCTAAAGCAGTCCCACAATGCATTGCTAAGCCAACTCGACCCAGCATTTTTCTTAACCTCGGCGTCATTTCTAAGCTTTCTAAATTCCAGAGAAAATGTGTTCAACTTTGTTAAAAAGGTTTTTATATTGGATTTCTATTGCAGTATTTATTACTTAACATTAAGAATAATAATCATCTTCATTACCAACATCACCATCATCAATATTGAGCACAAGACCAACATCACAATACTTCATGTACAGATCACATTTTGATATTGTTGTGTACGATGTAATGTCTTATAGTATTTAGTGCAGTATTCTGTGCATATACACTTATTTCAATAAAGTTAGTCACCTGAAAAGCTATAAAGCTGAGGCCGACAAGGGTTATGGGTAGATTCATTTTTACACGTCCAACCGCTTGATAACTGTTCATGGACTTGCGAATCTTTTACCGGTTACAGTCTCACCTCTTCTGAGCATCATCGAGCTGCAGTTTGTGTTAAAAAAGCTTTGTATATATATGCTTTTTTGATATGAAAAGTTTCCCATGATGCTCAGTGGTCTCAGCTTTCTAGGTTTTTGGTGACTAACTTTATTAAAATAAGTGTATTCTACATAGAGCGGATGCAAATAAACCGTGAAATAAAATCAAACTAAATACTAACTAATAGTATCTACTTAGTGACTAATAATCACTAATACTCAACCAGAACATTTATCAAACAAAAGACACAAATGGTTTCTTGTGTATTTGTCTTTGTATGATGAATGTTCTAGTGATAGCAACTATTAGTCACTAAATAGATACTATTAGTTAGTATTTAGTTTGATTTTATTTCACGGTTTAATAGACCTATCCCGAATTCACTTGACTGATCACGAAACAATGGTTTCAAGTCGAGGTTGAACTTGATGAGTAAAAGAATCAAGTTTATTCTCGACTTCAAACCATTGTTTCGTGGTCAGTCAAGCGAATTCGGGATAGGTCTATTGCATCCGCAATTAATTTATATATTATTTTATACTTCATCTGCTTCTACATGTGTGTTTATCTCTAATAATAAAGTTGGTAATTTCATTCCGCATACACAGTGGAGTAGCAGTGGCGGATCTAGGGGTGGGTTTTGGGAGTTGCAACCCCCCCCCCCATGAGAGCCATCGTGATTTATCATTATTATTATTATTAATTTTTTTTTTTTTTTTTTTTTTTTTTTTTTTTTTCATGACAACACCAACAGCATCGCGAGTTTTATTAAAACAGGGGTGCCGAACTCATTTCGCTAGCTTTTTTTTCTATACGCCGTGTGTGGGACCTGAAACAACCATGCTCGCCTGCAGCAAATAATCGTCTCCCTATACTAACCCTTTGGTCTGCTATATCTCTCAACCACCTCAATCAATGCTACAACCCACCCTTTGAAAAAATCATGGATCCGCCCCTGAGTAGTTGTCAATACTTGTAGCTTTTTAGATGACTGAGCATATGAGTAATTTTCCAATCAACTTCTAAATTCCAATTGGAATTACAGTGGATGAAGAGCTACTCTGTAGAAATGCCACTGCTAAATCCCATTTATTATTTTATTATATTATTTTTATTTATCTTTAATTAATATTACTAATAACTCATACATAAAGGAAAAATGTTTTTAAAATGATAAAATTATTATATAATTCAATTATTTGAAGTTACCTTCCCTAACTTAGGCCAAATCCACTTGAAAGTAATGTTTTTCCATTTCAAGCCACGTCATTCCCGCAAAAACAAAACCGAAGTTCTGAGTCTGAATGGTATTTATATTCATGTTCTTCACAACCGTTAAACAAATAAATTATACTGTCTGTAGTCTCAAGAGAGCATAAATAAGAGAGGGAAACTTCTTAATAACGCGCGCGGCATGTAAATTCTCTTGGGCTATTTTTAGTAACCGGATGCAGTTTAAATTTCGCCTTACCCTACTCCCGTGCGTCATTATCTTGCGCGCGAGCGCTCTTTCCGTTTATTGTTTTGATCACCGTAAAGAAAAAAAGGTCTTTTTGGAACAATTTCCTTGATGGAAAATTGCTGAATTTTCTGTCAACACATATTAAAACAATTTTATTGTGTAAAATTTTCCTGTAAAAGATTCGATTGTCTTATTTATTCGTTTCAATAATCTTTTCTATACTAAATATAGTACAGTTGATCTTAAACGTGAACAGTTGTTTTTGCAATTACAGAGACAGATCCAGGAATAATAAAAGGGGGTAACTAAACCATAACAGTGGTTTTTCCTGTAATTCGAGAACGGGGGGGAATGTTACTAACGATATACTGTGAATTGAGCAAAAGATGGGGGGGGGGGACGGGGGTGACTAATAACCCGTTTTACTACCCCTTGATCCGCCCCTCTATTAATAAATCATCTTAATAATGCAATAATTGTTGGAACAAGCCGAAAATATGTTTTTATATAGTGGTTGGTATTTTTTATCTCATAATAAACTGTTGGTGAGTAGAGTTGCTCTTTAGTTTTATCATATGATCATCCATAAAATACCTATACCTTTGTATTTCTCATTTTCGAAAAACTGATATTTTCACATGTAAAAATATCGTTACCATGTGTATTTAAGCTATTAGTTTATAAATAAAAACTTTTCACAATAATAAAAAGCTTATTAAGTTGATTTTAGTGGATAATTATGTAATAAACAGAATATTACCTGGGCGCTTGGAGATACGAAATTTATCTTTTCGTGTTGAAAAGATCTTTTCAACACTCGAAGATCAATTTCGTATCTCCGCGTGCCCATGTAATATCCGCTATCTCTCCTGTGCTTCGAGGGGTTTTCTCCTCCGCAAAAATCAACCGTTAAATTCTAAATTAATTCCATTGATCGGACCACGTGTTTGTAAGCCACTGGCTATTTATAAAGTGCTACACCCCTACACTATGACAAGGACGATTTATTACTGTTATTGTACTTATTAAAAACTTGTAAAATTAGATTGTCAGTGTAGCTAGCTTGTAAACCAATCGTTAAGCAATTAAGGCAACGCTACGAAGTCTTTTGCATTTGTACACTTAAGTCGTTGTCAAATTCAGCTGTCGATGTTTTCGACTACTTCATTTATTTGTTGTTCTTGTCATTGCTGGTTTTGCGCTGCTTTGTTTTATTTCGTACGTGTTCCTAATGACAGGCAGAAATAAGGGTTCTACTTTCGACGTTTATGCGTTAATAAGCTTTATATTTCATAAACAGGCTCTTTTGGGGCTGATTTACAACATACCAAAATTTGGGGAAATTTAAGGAATGTGTATTTTAGATATAACGCCCTCAATGTTGGGAGAGATGATATTTTGATCAGCGCAAAAACTAACATTTTTTGCTAATACCTCAAAGTAGAATTGCTCAAGGTTAGCAGAATTTTGTTAAAAGTTTAAAGCACAAGAGACACGAATGAAACACTAAACGTCTTTTAGCATGAATGAGAGATAAAGAAAAAAATTGCGAAAGTAGCAGCCTTGTCGATTTTCTGCTCTGTCGTTCCTAATATATTTTCTGGTTTAATTTTATTTTCTCTCCTTTTTTTTCTTTCTTTTTCTTCAACAGTTTGAGCTGATTTGGTCCGCCTTCAAATTTTCGCATACAATAAACCCTTAAGTTTCAGTATCTTCAGTTTCCTTTCTCACATAATAACCAAGTCTCTAGCTATTATAAGACCCTACTTCAACAATGGCAAGCCTTTTGAAAACCACTTTTAAAAATTTCAATTAAAATCGACTGATGAATTTTCTTCTAACTGACTACAGCAATCAATCAGATTTATGACCACTCATTCATCCAACATTTAATTCAGCCTCAAAAAGAACTAAAACTAGAATTATTTATCGATAACTTTGTGAAAAATTCAATAGAAATCCAACCATAGAAAATATTTTATAATGCGGAAAAAGTCGTACTTTTATAACTTTGTTGTTGTCGTAAATCGAATCGAAATCCCTCGCTGTGTGGTCGATTTACGAATAAATAAAAGGGATCATTTATCAAACAAAAGTTTTACAACATGACAGTCTTTATATATAGTAGGATAAATTATGATCATACAAAAGTGATTTATAAAACGTTTTTAAGACTGAGTCAATTTCTGTTTCGTAAGTGGTTGTGACGTGTTTTCGTTACCAAGGTTATGCTCGTTTTCCATATTGATTTTGACATTAGGAAAAAAGATTTGACTAACATTTCGTTGGTCCAGTATTCCTAATTATCAGGAAAGCTATTTTAAGCTGAAATCAAACTAGCTTATTCAAAAGCTATTCATTCGAAAATATTCAGATTATCTTTCAAAAATAGCTTAATTTCCTCGGCATGAAATTTTGTGGTGAAAATTTTAAATTAGACCGAAAAATGTATATTTTCTCTTTGTCCTTAAGCACACGTTTTCTATATTTCCTATACATTCCCTGAATCCTTACTGTTGTATTTATAGTTCTTTTATGCCTTTATAGTTTGCTTTAGAATTCTGTAAAGTTGTTTATTCTTGTTTTGTCGTTTATTTTCAGTCAAACTTTTACTGAGGAATTCAAAATGACTGCCCTAGTCATCATATTTATCAGGAATATTTTGCGTGATTTATATTACTTTGACAGTTTAAAATATGACAGTAAAT
>NW_028292581.1:11271229-11301432 GCF_029948245.1 Actinia tenebrosa | reverse complement strand
AAACTTTAATCTTGTACAGTAATAAGTGTGTGAAAATTTCAAAATTGTGGGTGCTTGAATAAAAAGAGATTATGGCCAGGCCAAAGTGGACCGGGTGTGAGCACTTAAACAAACTAATAGGCATAAAAATTTATCCCCACCAGCCCCCCTCCCTCCCCCAATCCCCAGTGGTTACTAATGCACTAACTCACCCAATTTTGATAAATAATGTATGTCACAGCCTAAAAGTAACATACTAACATACCTTACACCAGTCTGCGTTAAAAAAATCTGCAATGGCTTCTGTTCATGAAAACTTCTTGGTCAATTTTGAATGCTCTGTGCTGCAAGATCCAGCTGTGGTGATGATTTGACCCCTTGGAAAAACACATATGAAAACCTTAGCTACTAAAAAAAAACACATTCCTGAGAGTTTGTGAAGTGTAAACCATGCAGGGATGGCAGGAAAACAATCTTTATTCAGCTGACAGCCTTATTTAAGTGAGACAAATGTATGTAGCAAAGTTCTAAAGGCGCCCAATTAAATTAATAGAAAAACTACACACAAAACTTGTAGTTTTAATAAATAATAAATATAAATATTAAAAATAATTAATATTAGTAAAAATACACAGGTGAATTTTGAAAAATCTTGCGCGCTGGATGGTCGAGAAACTCACAGCACACAATAATCACCTCAGCGATAATCCAAAAATGGGGCGGCCAGCTGCTGTATGTTCCTGTTACTTGAAAAAAATGTCTTTATCTTCTTTTTTCTTTTGAAAGAATAACCTGGTGTATTATACGAAAACAATTATTTGCCTCAGCCTCAGTGAATATCGAGAATTTTACCTTGCTGCTCGAAAGAATCGGCGTCTCGGTAAATATCCCCGATTTCACAACGCCTTTGGAAATAATGTTAAAACGATAAACATGTAATAATTCAAAGAGCATTGAGATATTAATGTAATGTAACTAATACCAAAGTTGGAATGTATTGTTTTATTTTAATTCTACTTTTAATTGGTTATATGATCTATTAGCTGTCTAACTGGTATAAGTGGCCCTGGTTAACAGTAGTAGCACTGTAAGAGGCAATGAAGAATATCACAGGATAAAATGTATATTATATTGGGAATTTAATTGCTATTCAACAATTTCACATTTTCACAGCAAAAACTTAATGTCATAACTATCGATTATAAGAGCAAATCTTTTACTCCAGGGACTAAGGGGAAAAAAGGAAGGGAAAAGTGTTTTAAAATTTAACACTACATGGAATTGCATAAATGTTAAATTCCCTGCCCTGTCCTTGGGGTTGGGGTGGTTTGGGTTTGGTTTTCAATTGGACTAGTGCAAGAAGAAGATTGTATACGATTTATTCTTTATCACTACAACATTGGATTTTCTATTTATAGCTTTTACACTCACTTTGATCTCTTAGAGACATTCTCAATGTCGTCAAGAAGATTTTTCACCCTCCAATCCAGTTCATAGTAGATGAATTCAAGTCTTGGAAGCACCAAAACTGAATACTCCTTGTGTAAATGGCTTGGAATTGGGACATCGACCTCCTAAAAATATTTCAGAAATTAGATATGGCTGTCGTCTAAAGATGCATTTGGAACATTTTAAAGGACTCTCTCATAAAAAACTCTCGAATAAGCTTAAACTCCATCGAGTAAATATTAGAATCAATAGTAAGTTAATTAAATGAAAAGTTAACCAATTTTTTAAATTTTTAAGATTAATGCATGTTGAAATTATACGAAAAATAAGCTTTTGATGCATCATCTTAAAAGAAAGGATGAAAAATTAAAATAATGAGGGATAAGGGCAAGAAACTGAGAGCAAAATGGAAAAAGTCAGAGAAGAAACGATCATATGAAAATATTTTATAACAAACTGTAAAAGTCGAAGGGTTTCATATAAATTAGTAATACCACATTACCTTTATTTCTTCTGCCTTCTGGAGCATCTGCGTGACACAGACATGAAAGTCTTCCTGTTCTAAGTGTCCTGCTTTCTGTAGTACATCAGTAACTAAGCTCGATTGAATGGTTTTTTTCGAACTAGCCACGTCCGCCATCTTGGATTCTTGATCTTCGCGCCATCCTCCCTCCCACAATGCATCACGAGTCAATATCTTACCCCAAGCCTCCCTCTCTCTTCTCTTCTCTTCTCTTTCTCTTCTCTTCTCTTCTCTCTTCTCTTCTCTTCTCTTCTCTTCTCTTCTCTTCTCTTCTCTTCTCTTCTCTCTCTTCTCTTCTATATATTCATATTATACGTATAAATGAAGTGCAAACAATATATCCGTGAAACACTAATTACTAAATTGCTCAAAATAGTGCTAGTTAAACCAGGGGCGTAGCGAGGACCTAGGAGCTGGGGGCCGGCAATGAGCCAAAAAAAATTTACTCCTCCCCCCACAAAACAAATAAACGAATAAACGCGCAAACGAAAAAGAAACAAATTGGTATTCGTATAAACTGTGAGTCTCATATAAGACTTGGTAGCTCAGTTGTTAGAGCATGGCACCGGAATCGACAGGGAACGGGTTCAAATCCCGTTCAAATCCCGTTCAAATCCCGTTCAATTTGCAGCTGCATAAGTTGCTTCATATACTGCGAGGATCAGCTCAATTTGATACATTTACAACCGCAGTACAAATATATATTTCATATATATGTTCTCATACACATCTATATTCAAGTTTAAAATTATACTAACTTCTGTTATAGTGCTTGGATACGAGGTTATTCCGGGCGAAACACCCTTGGAATTAAATTCAGAAAAATTAATTTCCGACCTCGCTGGGAAGGTCGAAGGTTTTCCCAGAGAGGTCGGAAATTAATTTTTCTGAATTTAATTCCAAGGGTGTTTCGCCCGGAATAACCTCGTTCCCAAGCACAATAACTTATCTATATTTCTATATCTTCATGTATTTCATAAGTGCTACGCGGTCCACATATTCTCATCTCTAACTTCTGTTATATTCGGTGGCCGAGTAAAAAAAGTCAAAAGTTCAAAAGTTAGTGATTTAGGGCCATAATACAAAGTGAGTTTGTCTTTTTGATCAATTTCCCCTGTCGTCACCGCATTTGGCTTTTGTTGGAATCGATTTTTCTCGTTTGTTCTTTGTCTCAAGTCATTTTGTCGCAATGCATTTTGTTTCAAGCGTTTTTGTCACATAAATCGCTTTAGCTTTTCACATTTTGTTGTCCCGCGTTTTGTCCGTTTGGCCTCAGACATTATGTCTTCAGGCGATCGATTTGTCAAACGACCATATTGTTTATAATATATAGTTTATCTTAATATAACTCACTCTTAATGATATTTTCTCAAGAAAGCATAAAGACCTTTTGTGTTTACTTAATTAGGAAATTTAAAATTCAAGTTTTAAATTGTGCTCTTAAGTTGATAAATAAAATAAGAAAAGAAAACCGTTTTAAAAACACCTTGCGCCGCTAGTAACTGTGTTTAAGTGGTGCACGAGAAACTTCTGCTTTAGGAAAAATTAAAAAATTTCAAAACATAAAACAATATCTTGTGATTCATTGCCGTTTTCTTATTCATTTTTTTTCCGCAGACACTATGGCTATCCCATATCTTGCTCCTCGTAAACCTGAGCTATTCGATTGAGGTCCCCTCATCCCCCACCTCCCCCTCCCCCTCGGCCCCTGGTCGTAGTGACGTAAGTTGGACCTAACTCTGATACTTCCATACGGTGGGGCTGCATTTGAAACAATATTATTTTTTGCGCAGAGAATAGAATTACCGGAAGGATCGAGCAAAGATTTCGGATTTCTCAAACGCAAATGAATGAACGGAGTATTCTTTCTCGGCCAATCTGTGCATGACTTCACGTTGCGATGCACAAGAGAACCGATACGGAAACGAAAAACCTTTTAAAACTCAGTTGGCGTCCGTGCGGTTTCTTCATTTGTATCTAAAAAGTCGTCTAGATTGTCTTAGTAATATAGCATAAACCAAAGTTGAATGTGTCTTACGAATTGAATCCTGCTAAGCCAACCTTAAAACAAGGATGAGAATATGCTAACCAAGCAACATCGACTGAATCCTGCTAAGCCAAGGCTTAAAACAGCTAACCTATAGCAACTTCCCTAACTCTCCTGAGATTTTCCTGAGTAACAGAGTATAAACCAAAGATGAATATCACATCGACTGAATCCTGCCAAGCCAACCTTCAAGCAGCTAAGCTATCAATTTCCCTAACTCTCATAATTTCGGGAATTGTTTTGAACGTTTCAGTAGTTGCTGCACTTCTTCGACGTAAAGTCGCAAGCCTGAGCGGGTTTCAACTACTGGTGGTTCATTTGGCATCTGCAGATTTGATGGTTTTTATTACCGCTGCGCCTTTCTTGTCGATGTCAGCGGAATACCAACAACATGCATTTACCACAGCAGTTTGTAAAGGAACGGCTTTTTCCAACCGGTTTACTACAATCTCTTCAATCTTTATCTTAACAGCGATGTCAGGTTGCAGATTTTACAGCATCACAAAGCCTTTTAGCTATCGTGTCCACGTCAAATCATCAACAATCAATGTCGCTTGCGGTTTTTTGTGGTTTTTGAGTCTGGTACTTTCGGTAACTCCTTTTCTGGGATGGAGAGAATATGAACAGATCAAAGGTCAGTGTTGGTGCGCTCTCAACCCTGCCAAGCATAAGCTTAATTATACAACAGTGTTGGTCTTGGCCTTTTGCCTTCCCACGGCTCTTTGCTGCTATTTTCTTGTAGGAATCGTGGTTGCAATGCGAAATTCTCGAAAAACAGTCAGCCAAAAGTCAAATCAAGCAAAAGGTGAAGTCGTAAATGTAAACCTGGAACCGGCAGAGGCAGAGGCAGTGGCAGTGGCAGAGACAGAGAAACAACAACCAGGCCAACCACAATCCCCGGAAAACTTGGAAGAAGAGAAATCGAATTCATGCAAAGCCAAAGTCAATTTAGACAGGTGTTTGAAAAGACACCAAGGCAATGTTGATAGTGAGAAGCCTGTACATGTTTCCATCCTAGATGTTTTGCCTAACATTCAACAAATCATTGAGCCAGTTATGACTTCAACGCCATCAGCGTTTGTCGTTAGAAAGTCATCCTTTCTTGCAAGAAAATCCAAACAAACATTTGACATTGAAAAAGCAGGCAATGGCGAACCAGAATCAAGGGAAAACGTATTCGAATTGCAAAGCTATACAAATGATACTGATGGCACTAACCAGATACTCAGCCAACATGTTAAACTTGCTTTCGAAAACTCGAAAAAACTCCGTGAAAATTCCAAAAAGGCGTTTTCCATTTTGATTCTCTTGTTTTGCGTTTATATTGCATTTTGCGGGCCGACGTATATCATTTGGTCTTGGTTTGCTTTTTCTGATTCCTTAGGCTCAGAACCGCCAAGAGCTTCGTTTCCCGTTTTTCGAACAATGGCCGGAGCACAGTCCATTGCTAATTGTCTATTATATGGAATAAGACACCGGGAAATAAGGAAAGAGGTCTTTAAACTGTGGAAAGATATCGCTCTATGTGCGAAGGCTAAAATTTTGAAATTTGTTCATAGTATTTTTCGATCATGAAACGACACCTAAAGCTGATTTCTCGAATATAGTGCGCACGGGACCTTCTTCGACCCCCTATGAAGGTACGTAACTTAATGTAACATGCATATTTTACAGCAGAATCGAAATGACGTACGCTAACTACGTATCCAATGTAAACGTATATGTGTAATTATTTTTTTCGAGTATCTTATTGACTTATTGATTTGCAACACGCTTCTCAATCACAGAGGTACTAGCCCAGAGGTTCTTAGCTTGTGTTACTCGCTCGTGGTATTAAATCACTGTCATTATGTAAATGCCCACGCAAGTGACTTTTAGTAATTCTTCGAAATAGCTTTTTAAGACGGCACATGGTATTCCCGGTCCTAATGTGAACAGGCGTGAAACGGAGCATGAGCCAGCATTTTGTCGACAGCGGATATTTTTCAACTCCCTCTCTTTACTCAAACCACTTAAACTTCAGGCTACGAACCGGATCGTGCTGTTCATACTGCACTTTAATCGGCACAAAAACCTATCACTTTTGAAACCGGAGCTGCGGAGCAACATCTATCCAATACGAAAATCACTCCAAAAACAAGCGCTCCATGTGTAACAGAAGGCCCATCCGGTATACTTTTTGAGCCGAAACGATTGCTATCCGGTATAGTGTGCACAAAGACTTACCCCGTTAGGAATAGAAAGAATACCATCTCCGAGTTTTGCGGGTTTTTTTCTTTTTTCTTTCCAGCGTTATATCTTTGTCTTGGTGAGGCTCTTTCTAACTCTCATTTTAATTCACCATTTTCTATACATTGGTTCACTGGTCAAACACAAAGCGCTCAAGCGAGGCGCGAAGGTGCAACCTTGACCGAATGCTTTGTGTTTGACCAGTGAACCGATGTATGGAAAATGGTGAATAAAGGGAATACGTCTTTTATGTCTCATCCTTTTTATCCACGAACTTTTGCTTCTATATTTGATAAACCCTCTGTCTACTATGTCTTTTTCATCTCTTATTTTCTCGAAAACTCTGTCTAGCTCTTTTTCTCAGCCGCCGGTCTTTCCGTCTGCTTTTTAAGGAAGCGCTGAGGGCCATGGAATATATCTGACCACATGCTGACCGTTAATTAAAACAACCACGATTAAGGGATAAAGCATACGTGATTAATTTCGAAGCACTTAGCTTCGTCGTGCTTTTTATTTGTGACGATTAGCCTAATTTTTACAAAAAATATCCATGACGCTACAACTCTTTTTTCATGCCGAGTGTATCTCTTAATCAACCGAGTCAAATAAATTAATATAGATTTAATGTCTGGTCCCTCAGGAAATTAGTTAGTTTTCTTTTCCTTCGAGTCTGAATGATGTTTCCCTCGGCCTCCTTCGCCTTGGGAAATATCTGACAGAATGGGGAAAACAAAACTATTTCCCTCGCGACCAGACATTTTCAAGGACGTTCATGGGCAAACGTTCCCATGCATTAACAGATTTTTTTATTTTTTATTTTGCACGGTGAAACTAAATAATACTAGAAGTAAAACAAGCTAATAAAAAATGGGTGTCCCCGACTTCGTTAAGCCGTCAGAATGCGTCGAAGTTCGTCTATTTTACGGTAAAAAACGAGCGAACTGAACGAATACATGGAACGCTGTCAAAAAAAACCTCTTGGCCTCTTGGGTGATTTAAATGACTAGCACAATTTGAAAAAAATAAAAATGGTTCACAATTAGTAGGCCCGTCCTTAAGTGTATAGTATTCCTCACAGGGATTAATTTTTTCAAAATCAATAAGACATTTAAAAAAATCCGCACGAGAGAGAGTGTGGCGTCGGAACCCATCTTCACAAGAAGTGATGAGTTCGCTGATGAGTTCAAGATTTAAAACGAGAAAGTTCCTGGAATGGCGTCATAGTAGGTATATGCTTTTATTACTTGACTCGTTCAATTAAAGATGAGGAAAGTTAAAACGAGCCCTAACCAGGGAGGAGACGGGGGATTTTCAGCAGTTCTCAAAAATCCGTTTTGTTTGCAGGCAGTTGAGCAATATTAATATTAATAAAGATCTCAATTAATAATAAATTAATAATTGATATAGACCGTTTTAGCTTGGGCATAATGATTTCCATTTTGTTCCCACTTGTCATTTCCTTGTATTTCTTTGTTTGAGTGGCATCCATATTCATGTGTCTTCTTAATCGCAACCGTTAAACAAAGACTGCCAATGATACTCAAGCGATTGTGACACTTGGTTTGAAATAGGAAAACCTTACGTCCAAGATCTATTACTACACCATTTCGTGACCTACTGGTTCCCATGGTCTGAACTCTTGGTAGAGTTTGTTTGTTCTCTGCTAGCAGAGCCGGCTACTTTCCTTTTGTTTTGGTTGCGCAGTGGTGGATCTAGGTGGGGGTTTTGGGGGTTGCAACCCCCCTATGAGAGCCATCGTGATTTTTTTTTTCATGACAACACCAACAGCATCGCGAGTTTTATTAAAACAAGGGTGTCGAACACGTTTCGCTCGCTTTTTTTTTTTTTTTTTTTATACACCGTGTGTGGGACCTGAAACAACCCATGCTCGCCTGCAGCAAATAATCATTATCATAAGACCTGCTTCCGTTTGGGAACCCTGTGCTACTTTTCCGCCAAACAAGTACCTCAATCAATGCTACAAAACCCCCCCCCCCCCCCCCCCCCCCCCACTTTGAAAACATCCTGGATCCGCCCCTGTTAAGAAAGAAAAATAGACTTCCGATGTAGGACGTTATTTCTGTCGCGCATGCGTGACGTAACTTAGCAACGCTTTCATGATTTTGACAGCCGCTCTCGTCAAACAATGTTTGGCGCCAAGGTGTGTTACATTTGCTCATGCGCACTACATGTAATCGGTTAAAAACCGGTTTAAAAAAACTGGTTTTGGTCATCCACGATCGTGGATGGCCGTTTAACGAAGGAAACGCTCTACATCGGCAGAGTCTCCTTCCTCCCCGCCTGAAAGAAGGGAGAGAAAGAGAAGAGAGACTCTGCTAGCAGGGAAAGTTTGTTGGTTCTCTCCTGTGCTCACCGAAGGTTTTTCTCCGGGTTCCCTGGTTTTCCTCCCTCCAAAAACTAGCCTGCATTTATCATATCGGCTGAACGCATGCTAAAAAAAAATTTTACTTCTAAATTCTAATTCGATCTAGAAGGGCCTAGAAGAAAATTACTCTGTGTAATTCTAGTTATCCTACCAAACTGTGTAGCTTTTTGTGTAGTTATATACTGGCTTTCAATGTAGAGTGCTCACACTAAATCCGTGAAACAAATACTAATTTTTAGCACTAAATAGTGATAATTAAACAATAGAAAACAAAGGATTCTGTATGAAATAGTACTAATTAGTACTATTTAATGTTCAGGGTTTTAGTGCGTGCACTCTAACATCTTCCCCATCTTACTGACGTGGAGCCCAAACAATATTTCAAAAGGATGTTTAATATCTTCAATAGTAATCAGTATCTAAAACAATTTAACTAGCTTGGGAATTAGCATAACACTCGAGAAGTGTTAAGAAGCACTCTTCGTGTTTCTCACAAGTCAGTCTCGTATTCTGCCAATACCCACTTTTTACAGTTGCAAACAGCGAACACGTACGTGCGTTTTCTATATCTTCATTTGTTCTTGAAGAAGAAGAAACCTTCGCCTTTCCGACTCCGATGAAACCAATGGCGGTTGTGCGGCTTTAACAGTAATCGTTAGAGGGCTGTTAGGTACATGATTCCCATTGACTTGAACCTCTACTGTCAGTTGACCAGCTGATTTAGGTACAAATTCAACCTCTGCTTTACCCATTCTAACACTCTTCTCGAAAGTTTTCAATTTGTACAAGGGGGTTATTTTAACATCGATAACATCGCTTGGATTATCATTGAGATTTCCAGATTTAGTTTTTGTTGTCACAATAAGTTTCCCTTTCTTTCCCTGTATAGGATGAGAATATATATTAATACTGCACATTCTGGGATCTGTTTTTTCCACTTTTCTCAAGACTCCGAGCCCCGATTTCACTTGTTTTGTAAGCTCTTCATTAGCAAGGAACAGCACGTCCGACTGAACTCCAACGACACGATCGACAGAGGTGTGACAGGTTTTCTTCATGTCTTTATTCTCAATCACTTCACTTGCAACGCCTTTTTCTATCAGTTGATTCATGTATTCAATGGCTCCTCGTGTTTCATCAAGCACAGAGTGACCTTTGACTTGTCTTCTCTCGGCTCTCTCAACACACTCATCGATTTGTTTGAACAATTTCTGTACATTCTTTTGCAGCATATCTATCATTTCTCGTACTCTTTCCTTCACCAAATTCTTAGCTTTTTCACAATTTGCCTTGGATTCGTTTGTCTCCTCTTCTATTACTTCAACCTGCTTTTTCATTTCTTGTTCAAGCTCTTTTAACTCCTCCAGTTGTTTAGAAAGCTGAGCTTTATTCTTCGCTGTATACTTACTCAAGTTGACTGTTGAATGTTCATCATGATTATATTTCAAACATTTCATGCAGATATTCTGTTGGCAGTCTTTGCAGAATAATTCTACAATGTTATCAACATGTTTTACGCAATTGGTTTCTCTGCTCAGCATCAGTTCGATGTCTTCTTCTTTGATCTCTACGAGAGATACAAGTTTGTGATCTCTGATAAACTCTGAATGGTTCTTCTCACATTCGTCACACAACGAGCGATTACAGTCGAAGCAATGCCAAGATACTGATCGATGACTCCCAGAAACAGAACAAACCTTCTCACTTTCTACAAACTCCAATACCTTCATCATTCTTGAGTGCAGTAAACTTGGTTTTAGATTATCCACGCTGTTTAGTTCTGGCAGAGGAGTTAGTGAATTACATTTAGGACACTTGAAGACGTTGAAATCTTCGATCAGCTCGGCGTGTCTCTTAATGCAAGGCTTACAAAATGTGTGAAAACATTTCAAGATCTTGGGTTCAGTAAGCCTATCATTACACAAGGAACAAATTACATCGTTTTTGAGATCCTCAGGACAACTTCCCATGTTGATATCTGGCCGATTTCTACAACTAGCTGTGTGTGTATTTCTGAAAAACTACAAATAAAATCACCGGGCTATGGAATGGGCCCGAGTTTTCTCATGAAAGTCACGCCCACTCTCGTATGATTGGTCCACATAAACAAATTCCAAACATTCCACGTGTAGTCTTCAATTATATTTTCTTTTTTGTGGGGAGGAGGTGGGGCTCAAGGGATCACATACACGTGGAATGTTTGGAACGTGGGCGTGATCGTCATCCAGGTGATTTCGGAAAGCGCGCAATGCATGATTTTCTGACTTGAAAAATTAGGATCAATCCCTAACATGACCGAGTCCTGCACGAAACACTGCCGTGAAGGACGCCATTTTATTTTGAGTTGGATTTGAATATGTACTCTCTTGAAATGTAATGCGAAATATTGGTGAAAAGAAGTCATAGCTGCACATTTGAAGTCTATAATAATGTTTCAAGTTATGTACAAGTAAAATTTTACAAGAAAAGCTTATTTTAAGTAAGTGTTTATCCGATTTTGTAATTCGTATAGCCAACAAAGTTAACCTCACAAAGTTTTTTGTTTCGAAAATGATTGAAAACTTGATAACATGCTCAAATAATATGCTATTTAGTAGTAACGTGTATTTATTCTTATATGTGTTATGTTCTTGATTATTACCGATCCACACATATTTTGTTTTATTCTGCTTCTCGAGACGCGCAAAGGCCTATTGGGATTGATTCTTTTTCAGCAAACGCGATTCGCAATCTGATTGGCTAATGGATTTCCGTCAGACCACCTGGATGTATTTCGTAGTTTGACAATTAATGTCACGTGGTGTTAGCCACAGGCAGACCAATCGAAGTTTTAATTTTTTTATGGTGTTTTTTTGAGGGGTGGTTTCGAATATGTAGTGTCTCAGATCATGGTCATCGTATGTGTGGTTGGTTGCGGAGCCCCTCCAATTTCTCATATATGAGTTCCATGGGACCGATGTGAATAAATAATTTGTGCACCGCTTTTATATACAGCAAACAATATATCTGTTTTCTAGCTTTCAATAAATGATTGTCTGACATTGATTAACTGTTTTACCTTCAATGGATTGACTGAACAGTGTTATATATATAGGCTTGTATAACATGAATTCAAAATAAGCTCAAATTGAGCAGTTTCAAAAAGAATTTACTAATCGATACACTGAAACCAACAACTTTTATACAATACAATACAATACAATAACTTTATTTATACTTGAATTACAAGATAGCAAGTACATGCTAATATCTCCAAGTTATAAATAACCTAAACTAAAAATTAAAATTACATGATGCTAATATAAAAATATGGATGTAAACAATGAAATAAATATATGTATATATGTAAAATAAAATTAAAATAGAATTATCCTCTACAAAAGGTACAACAGTCAATATCAAATTTGACTTTGGAAATTTCCGATTTAAATTTACTTAATTCGTGCAACAATCTCATGTTGTTTGGAAGAGAATTCCATAACTTACTACCCTGATAAGCCAAGGAATGAAGACCATAACTAGTGGTGTTTACTCTAGGTACTATAAGAATGTTATCACCCCGTAAATTAATGCTACAATTACGTAGTGTAAATAACTTAGAAATATATTCAGGAACCAGTCCGTGCAGAGCCTTAAATACTAATATTAAAATATTGTGCATTCTCCTATTATACAAAGTAGGATGATTAATACGCAACAATAATTCCTCATATGTGCTTTTATGATCATTATAAATAAAACGCAAAGCGCGTTCATTAAGTTTTTCTAATTTGGTTGAATTACCTCTCCCGCAATGATGCCATACAATAGAACAATAATCTAAATGAGGTAAAAAATAGGCATTATATAATTTAACTTTGGCATCAGTATTAATTAGTTTCTTATGTCTTTGTAAGACTTGAATTTGCTTGCCAACCTTCCGTGCTATCTCTGTAATGTGTTTGCTGAATTTTAAATCTCTATCGATAGTTACACCTAGTAACTTGACATCATCTGCAAGACTGACCACCTCACTACCAATGGAAAAACAAGGTGTGTTTATGCCCTTGCTCTTGCCTAGCCACATGGTAGTACATTTATCAGGATTCATCATGAGGCCGTTGGAGCAGAACCACGAATGAGCAGTGAGAAGATCAGACTGCAGATGCCTATGTAGTAGAGAAACATCATTACTAACATCAAAGATCTGGGTATCATCAGCATATGAACTAACCTTAGACTGAAGCTCAGATAATAACAAATCATTGAGGAAAATATTGAAGAGGAGAGGGCCTAATACAGACCCTTGAGGAATTCCTCTGATAAGTGGGCTCCAATCAGAAAACTGGTCACCCAATTTAACTCTCTGAAAACGATCCGTAAGATAATTCCCTATAAGTGAACAACTATTAAAGGATAAACCATAAGCAGCAAGTTTAGCTAGAAGTAAGTCATGTGGCAAGCTGTCAAATGCCTTGGACAAATCAATACCAATAATAGATGCAAAATGCTGCTTGTCCAGACCACTCCTAAACTCTTCTAATAAATTAAGCAAAGTAGTCTCGCAGCTATAATGCTTACGATAAGCTGACAAAAACTGGGACAGACTGCTCCTGATCAAAGGACGGCTAACTCCGTCAAAGGTTGAAATCGTAATTTTAGATGGTTAGGTTTTACGGAGGAAGGAGAACCGCGGTGTAACGTGGAGAAACACTCTCGACTCAAGGGAGAGACCAGTAACATGCTCTAATCCGATACGCATGTGATGCTAAGCCCCGCAGAAATCGAACCCCACACCGGCCAGTAGTGGAGCGCTGCGCCTGCACCCTTGATTCAACGAGACCTCAGTTAGTCTCAGTCATCATATACCCCGTGAAAATGTTGACATTTTTTGAGAAACACAGTTATCAAACAAACTTTATTTGTGGTCAAGTGGTGGACACGTCGATATTAAGCTCAATATTCAACCGAAAAGTAGGCCAATAAGGATGATTTATTGAGCCAATGACGTATACGTATCCACTTGGTATTTTACAAGTTCACACACATTGTGGCTGCTTGTGAGATATCATGGAGTGTGCTACCAAGCAAGATCATCAAATGGAGCAAACTTCGACACTATAAAAGGTAAATAACGTAAAGGCCGCTGCGAACACATTCCCCCACTTCTGCCTGTCCCTGCCACCTTCGAGATAATGTCACCTTAGTTGTCATAGAAACGGTTATTAGAGCTACTGGAATTCTGCAATACTGTTGCAATACTGATGAATCAACATGAATCAAGATAAGAACCGTAAGCACCTGTTAAGTTAATTAAAGACAGAAGCTGCATAGTGAATGGGGATTGAGAGAAGCTCTGAATGAATCGAAGATAAGCTTTTGGACATTTTTTTGTCGGTTGAAAACATTGAAAACGTCATATCATGAGGCACAATTCTGAGGCTACTAGTAAGAACTTATAGTATTTTTTGTCCGTTAACGTTCTTACATGTCCAGCAAAAGCTCTTATATTGACTTGACGTACTACAATGACCAAAATGCGAAGGTAAGCGAATCTTTCAACAGTTTTTATTCAGTGTAATTTCGAATTAAATGATGAAAATCTACGGTTTGTTAGTTCAAACTTTGCATGAATAAGTCGACTGCTAAGTCAACACCTGAGAGTTTCAAGTCTGAAAGGGTCTGAAACGTCAAGCGAAAAGTCGGTCTAGGATTTGAATGAAACCATATTTATACTGAATTAACGTTAACGTTTCTTAAGTGTTGAGATCACTGAAACGATTCAGACAGATTTTATCTCTCAAAAAAGCTCAAAAGCTTAAAAGCTTGCTGTACACTCGACGAAATAATGGATTTGGTCATCATATGTCCACTTGGCAAATGTTGGGCAAATATGGTGCTCTATATTTGCCCATACATTTGCCTATGCAGGCAAAGGTCGGGGTAAATTTCTAATAAATTTGCCATTGCTTTGCCATACATCTGAACACATGGGTAAATATGTTATATATTTGCCCTAGTTTAGACGCATTTACCCAGTGGGGATATATGATAACCGTTTTTGCCCTATATTTGCCCTATTGTCAAATGAAGGGCACATATGAAATCAACTTTGCACTAGGCTTTGCCCCATATTTACCTGGGGAGCAAATACGATACCCCGAACTGAGTATATCCGATGTGAGGTTTCCGTTTCAATGCATTGCAATCAAAACATTTCAAAACAAATCGATAATTTTTCAACTGAATTATAATGGATGTTGGCTTGTTTTTACGACTTACAAGGATGGGGGGGGGGGGGGGGGGGGGTGCATGCAGGTCCATCTCAGTCATATGTGTCAATTTTTTCTCCTAACGCATGACATCAATGTTGCGACCACATTAATTCAATCATTGTTTTGCTTTGATGTCATGAAAGTGAGGTTATATGCGTTGATACACACAGGAAAAAACGCGGACGATGTATTTATAATATGCGTAAGTCGTCCATGCGTTTTTTCCAGTGACAATAAGAAAACTCATTAACCCATTAACCTCAGCTGCATTTCAAACCGCTAACATCTGTAATATTATTTGAAGCATCAATTTTGTTTAGTCTAAACATATGAATTCATCATTTTTATTGGCAATATATGCAATTTCATTCATAATTATTTTAATTCATCTAATTTTAAACTCATCAAACAATTCATTCAATTTTCATTTTGACTATCTAGTTACTGATGCACAGTTCAAACAGTTTATTTTTGATAGCTTTGAATATTTTTCCTGGATGATACTTTACTGTCATCTCCATCATCCGTACAATTTACGTTGTAAAGGACAAACAATTAATACTCTTTCTTTGTCAATAACATCGTAAGCAGCAACAAACTGGCTGTGTATCCTTTGTATGGGAATGAATGTAGAGAGCCCTTCCATTTCAAACAAGTTTCTGCACCAAATTTCATGTGGTCTGCCAATCCTGTGTCTTTCTGGATGTCGCTGATACCATCGAACCTTTGCCATACACAATGATTCCTGCTTGCCATCAATTATAATGGTTTGTTTAAGAAAGAAATCGACAACACCGGGGCGCAAGTCAAATGAATCGGTCTCAGTACTGCCACTATATTGGTCACACCAACTTGCAAGAATGAAGCAAGAACGTTCCAGTCTAGAGTCAGAGGACCCTAGCTTTGTCCCCGAATATCCAATGGTACTAATTCTCTCAAACGTATCGGTAACACATTCAATGACCGAGTGTTGAGGTAAAATTGTTTCATAAGCTTTAAAGAGATATTCTGTATAGTCATCATCAAGAACATCAATGGATCGAGGTGAAAAACATGAGTATGCATTCATATTGCTCCACTCTAAGCAACGTAGTACTTGACCAACTGAAAGATTAAGTGTTGATGGTATTGATGGGATGCTTTCGCCAAGTGTTCCTACTTGTTGTGCCTCCTGAAGAAGTTGAAATACTGGTTGGAAAGTTTCTCGAAATCTCTCTGGTAAAGGGATATCTCTTAGTTCATGCTTTTGGAGAAATTTTCTCATGATTTGTATTTCAACAGATCTATTGTTAGTTCGAAACGCTCCTAAAATCCCATTGAAACGTTCGAAGCTGAAAAGCCAAAATGAATATACAGGCCCGTAATCTAAAATACATTGTTTGAGGTGCAGGTGTAGATGCATGTTTGGCGTAACACGTTCCTTTCCATATCTTTTTTCAAACGATTTACAAAATTCCACTAGGTAATCATGTCCTTCTTGTAGCTCTTCAGTTGTAATAAGTGGAGAGCAAAGGTGAAAGCAGGACAATACGAATAACCTCCACAGCTCCAAATCATCTGTTGGAACGATATTCCAAATGCAGAATACAGAATACAAGAGAGTCCATGTTTTCCACTGATCAGCAGTAAATCCTCCAAACGATGTTGATATCTTTTTCGGGAGACGCCCAATAAATGATGGTGCTTTGACGTCATCTACCTTTTCCTGGATTTTATTCAAATTTTCTTTAGAAATAATTGGCGTTTCAGCGTTTAGCCATACATTTTTCATTAAATGTTTTGCTGTCCCTAAAAACAAATTGTGCATAGGATCAACAACATGGTAACGAGTACAATCGAAGTAAGGCAACTGTAAGAGTTCAGAATATCTTGTTCCAGTGGAAGTTTCAATTTGGTTTCGTTCATCAGCGGTTGTTGCATTGAGTATTTTCTGAGCCTCTCTTCGATGCTCTTCATTTGTCCTTGGTGTATCGTCATCTTCGAAACCTGAAAAATCCATGCTACTAAAATCTCCGGGAAAAAATCTTGTGCACTTTGAGCACCCTCGGTGAGCAGTACATCCTAAGAAACCGCAAACTTTTCTTAGTGCAGGAATGTCACAAGCAATACAAAGGAGGGCAGCTCGAAAACATCTTGCTGTTCTACTCCCATGAGGCCGAACTTGGATGCCTTCGTGCCACAATAAGTTCAATTCGGCTACAAGTGGTTGTAAGTACGTATTGATATTCAATTTGGGCTCGTGTGGACCAGGTATTACCCCAACTATTATTACGTTTTCCTCTTTGTACCTTTCTTTTCTCGGAAGATTTAGGAGGACCATATATATGACTCCAACGCTATAGACACTGTGCTTAAAAGGCTGAAACCAGTCAACATTCAGCATAAAAGCATAATTATTAGGCTGGGCAAGGAAAGGAGTGCCGTTAAAATATTGCCAATCTTTCCACACTTGGCCATCGTAAATATCAACTAAAATATCGTCCGGTACATTTCGATTTCTCCAAATCTCACATTTTTGTACAAAGTCTGGTCGCTTAATAAAGTGAGTTAGAGTCTCTCTGATGCTTTTATAACAATAAACTTTATGTGGGTACAATTTCGTCTGTCCATTTTTCAAGCGAATTTCCTTAAGCAATTCCGCTCCACAAGGTGTGCGGCGAAACAATTGACGGTGATTCGGAAAAGCAATGTGAGAACATGGTTTAGCAATGACACGCCCGTATCTTGTTGTAATGCAGTCTTGAAAACGGTATAGGGTGTCGCATTTCGGACAAACAACATACTTTGAATGCTTATCTTTAAAAGAAAGATAATTTTTCAAGAGTTTGAAGGAGCTCGGAAAAACCAATACTGCGGTTGGGAAAATGATTGGCGAAAGCTCACACAAAACCTGAAAAATCGCTTTAAAAAAGGCGAGGAGAATATCAATGCCTCGATCTGGTACAGAAAAGTATGCAGACCAAAAGCACACAAACAAGGCAATCCAGTTAATAAGGGTCACTCGGGAACTTGCTTCGAAGGCAACGCTTATTTCTGCACTAGATTGTTCAAAATCTCTTTCTAGGTCTTCGATATCAATATCCCAAGTTTCAACCAATCTCCTTCTTTCATTTCCTCTTATCTCTTCATGGTCAGATTCACTGTCCGACTTGTCATCCCAAAACACTTGATCTTCTTCCTCAAAGTTACTCATTCCGTCTCCTTTAAACATAAGCAAATACGATGTATTTTATTCATTCGGCATTGTATAACTGCAACATAGTATAAGATAAAGTCTGAAACCATTATAATACTAGAAAAAAAAAATGTCAGTAAAAAAAACCTCATGAGCTAAGGGACCGGTCATTATTTAAGTTGGGGGGGGGGGGGGGAGAAATTGGGGGGGGGGGGCTGAAATTTTTGCTAGTGAAAAATGGGGGGTCTTGAAATTTAAATATGACTTTTAGGGAAAATTTTTAATTTTTTTACTACAATCCATGGGGGGTTTTCGATAAACTTGGATGCCTTCAAAGGGGGGGGGCCTTGAAATTTTTTTGCGTCACTGACAATTTCTCCTCCCCCCCCCCTCCCCCCCTCCAACTTAAATAATGACCGGTCCCTAAATGTATAATTTTGACCCAAATTTTGCTCTGAAAATAAATGATTTCCATTGAAAATAAAATATAAATTTCTAAGTCAGCAAAACAACAATTTATAATTCGTGAAAGAAAAATGATAAATCGAAAATAAAAAACCCAAGAGACATATTAAATAAATTACTTATAATTGTACTTCTCGAACTTGACAAACATGTTTTGCCGGATACCATGCTATCTCAGGATGACCACAGTCATGAATTGATTTGGAGACGAAAATGTACAGCAATATCCATTTGAACATAGTAAATTCTTTTTGGCGTTTTAAATGAGTTATCTCTAGCTATGATTTTATAAACTCTTTGAATGAACCTTTCTGAATGAACACTGAGGTTTTAATGGCAACCATAAGCCGATTACTTAATAATGCACCCTTCTTAAAAGTAACGGTGAAAACGAGGCTAAGATAGAAATAGAAAAGAATCATTTGTACCTCTAACTTAATCTCGCTTCAATAACACTAATGCTTGGTAGTAAATCCAATAGGGGAGCTAGATCATGTGCAAATCAGCCGCTTGTTAAAGATTCAGTCTTTTATCTATGCAGTTTGACTTTAACATTTAAAGATTATATAATCTAATCATCAAATAAACGTATAACATCAATACCTTTTTGTGAAGTAGCTGGTAAGAATTCGTCACTTGATGGTTGGTTTGTATTTGGCACATCAGAGGAGTCTTGATCAGTTTGGTCCAAAACGTTTATCTCGCTGTAGTCATTAGAAGAAGTGTCGTTCTGGCCGTCAATCTCGTGAGTGAAAATACTATCATTTGAGTCTTCGTCGTCATTCCGCTGTAATTGCCATTGATTTGTTAAAGGATCATAAAATTCTTCTTTGTGACGGCAAAATACTCTGTAATGTAGATCTTCGTTACAATGAAAGCAATGATAACGCTTTGACATCGCAGAAGACATTTTGTTTTCCAGAACTATATAATTAAAAAGACGGTGTGTATCATTGGGATAATTACTCAAAATCCAAGCATTTTGAATGGCTAACAGCCATATTCCAGCGTAATAAAGTTCCACGTCCATCAACCACATGCCATTGGACAAAAGCACGCCGGATCTTTATTACCGCGCCCTTTTCCTTAGAGCTGTCACTGTTGGCGGCAGATAATGGTACGATGGTTTTAGAGCTAGAAGCTAATCAAGTTTATTGCAATGATATTTCGTGAATCTAGGCTTTAGAAAAAATTTCATAACTTTATAAAATGGAGCAAATAGCTTTAAGATAATAAATATATTACTTAACATGAATCCTGGATACAACTTCAGCATTTTTATAAGACAGTTATTCCTTTTTTTATTATTAGACTTCATTATATGAACGTATATGTCATCACAAGTCACGTGATACGCCGTGATAGATAGGGGGTAGATTTGTTCAGTGGATGTACTTATTCGTTCATTCGCCTTTTGGTCACAAACAGGTAACAAACTCTGTCGGTCATCTAGTTTCCCGCACATTCTATATCTTTGCTTATAAATTGCGTTCATTCGTCGCGATCAAAAAATGGGAAGAACATCTACACCTTTACCAGGACGCCCAATGCCAATCCATTCTGTTACTGCAACTACCAGTACAAGCAGTACGAGTAGACATACTGAAAATGGCGCCAATTCTCAAAGGCTTAATATACTTATTCCCTCTGTCCCTGGTGGTAACGAGGATGTGCTAAGAGAACACAGAAATCGCCTATTGCAAGCAACAAGCGAGAATGAGAACGTTGACCCCGACTGCGAAAAAGAAGAAATTTCTTCAAATTTCGAAACGATTGTAAAACAGTTTAAAGAACTGCAAGAACAAAACCGCCAAATACTAGCGGCCTTAAAAGAAAGCCAGCAGAACAAGGACAACAGCAAGACCAAGATTACTGTCTCAAAGGCTGTTGCAGTAAGTAAAGTGGCAATATTTAAAAAAGCAAGCTATTTTTATTGATAATTTTACTGGGAATTCTTGGCGCGAAGAGTAGTTGGTATAATTATGCAGCGGTATAATTTATGCAATGCTAAAATTGGCGGGAAACCATGGTAGTGGTTAATGCTACCAAACTTTACTATTGATTTCCAATAACAAGACACTGAATGATAATGATAATTTCCTTTTTTGTAAAGGAATTAATTTGATTTCGATTTTTCCCCCAATATTATACAATCACAGCCATAAAAATAATGAAATCATTATTACTATGTCTAAGAATAACTTAAGGTACATCTTATGATTTTAATGAATTATATTATGTTATTACAGTCTGAAGTACGCTTGGTAGCAAAGAAATTACGGGACAGGGAAGAAAACCCTCTTATATGGGATTTTACTAAAGCGTAAGTATGAAAATTTAATAAAAATGATCTTGTCTGAATCATCCATAGTTTCTCCACTTACCACTCAAATATGGCATTTCCTAATTAGTTTCAGAGATGACGTCAACGAACAGATTAATAACGCAATAAGGGATAGAGTTCTGAATGTTCATAAGGATGTCTCTGCCGTCGAGTTAGAAGGTATTTATGTATTTTATATTACGAAGTGCGAAAGGCCTTATGCACCTATCAAAGTTAACCCGGGGGGGAGGGGTGAGGACAAAGGGTGGTGGTGGTCGGGGGGGAGGGGAGGGGGGTAACGAAATCCTTTTAGAAATATTCAAATGCCGAAGGAAGGGGAAGCAGTTTGAAATAAAATAACATGGGAAAAAAAAAAAAAAAAAAAAAAAAACGAAACAAAACAAAACAAAGCAAAAACAAATGGATGCTAAAGGAGTAATTGTCGGCCAAATGCCAAAATTTCTAACAAATTTTGTCTTAAGTTTTAATATATGGGTACCTGATATAATTTCAGCTGCCCTTAAAAGTCACTTTCTGACGAGAAGAAAGAGAAACAAAAGAGAGCGTTCAGGGGCCCTTGGAAGGCATCAAAAGATGCAGCGGAAAACGCAAAGAAAACAAAATGTGAGTAAACTGAATTTGCAACGATTATGACTTTGTTTAATAAGAAACTTTGACTGACGGTGTTTTTTTTTTGTTTTTTCTTTTAGCTCCTAAAATCCAGATCCAAGGCAGCGGACTTGTCAACCTCGCTATCACCAGGGGACAAAGAGAAAGTCAAGGCAATTATGAAACTGGAGTATATGTCATCAGAGGAGTCGATGTCAGAGGCGGATGACCAGGCTGATGACGATACAGCGGACAGTGGCTCTGATAACGAAGGGGGCCCTACTAAGCAGAGTAAAGTTTTAATAAAACACCCTCTGCCATGGAGAAGCCCCCTAGCTAACCAGTTCATGGAAAGCATGGACCGAAAGGCAAAAAGGAGGCTGTCAGAGCGCAGTCTCACCATGCTTTTGAAGCGGAAAATCGGGGAGCCGTCAAGACGCCCAAGGCCATCTGGAGGTCCCGAATGGGCATTGAGAGCCTAAAGGTTTTTATCAAATCAAGGGCACTGGGACACCGAACGTGGTTGGAGTTTCTACGAGTTTTATGAATTAAATCTTGTGTCACTTTTCCTCCGTTCCTTTGGCCTGATTTCTAGGGTTTTCGTTCTTCTTTCGATTACTTGAACGTTATACTCGTTTACTTGAAGAAATCCAAAGGTCAAACGGTATAGCAGCGGCTATTTAAGCCTATTGACCTTTGGATTTCTTCAAGTAAACAAGTATAATGTTCAAATAATCGAAAGAAGAAGGAAAACCCTAGAAATCAGGCCAAAGGAACGGAGGAACAGTGACACAAGATTTAATTCATAAAACTCGTAGAAACCCAACCACGTTCGGTGTCCTTAATTAAATTTTTGCAGTTATAAATGAAGTGTACTACTACAGAATATCTAAAAAGAATCGTACATAAGCCACAGATCGATTGACAACTAAATATTATGATCTTCTTTCACAAATTCTGTCACAAGATGAATCAAACACCTATAATTAATTTACAGAACTGAGCATTTTCAATTAGTTGTAGTTAACAAATTGTTCATAGTTAATCAGTCGTCAAGAAAAGGAAATTCACAATAAAAATGTTTCAGTATGATTTATGTCTTTTTTCCTGCTTCTTAGCATAGGTTAGCTATGTTTAAAGTATGAGGTGGTTGTCACGACATATATCGTTTCTATTTTTTTTGGCCTGCCATAAGTGACAATAGCTGAAGACTGATAACATAGTTAAATTTAGCAAATGTGATGAGCATAATTCAACTGAGCAAATATGGCTAAGACGCGCTGGTACATCTAAGGCATTAAGGGGGCATTAATCACATATACGGTCAGAACATATCGCATGGTATATGTAAGGCATTAATCACATATACGGCCTGGAAAAATACAGAGTATATGTAAGGCATTAATCATATATACGACCTGGGCAAAGACAGGGTATACGTAAGGCATTAATCACATATACGGCCTGGGCAAACACAGGTTATATGTAAGGCATAAATCACATATACGACCTTGGAAAATACAGGGTATATGTAAGGCATTAATCACATATACTGCCTGGGGAAACACAGGGTATATGTAAGGCATAAATCACATATACGGCCTGGGAAAATACAGGGTATATGTAAGGCATAAATCACATATACGGCCTGGGCAAACACAGGGTATATGTAAGGCATAAATCACATATACGGCCTGGGCAAAGACAGGGTATATGTAAGGCATAAATCACATATACGGCCTGGGAAAATACAGGGTATATGTAAGGCATTAATCACATATACGGCCTGGGCAAAGACAGGGTATATGTAAGGCATTAATCACATATACGGCCTGGGAAAATACAGGGTATATGTAAGGCATTAATCACATATACGGCCTGGGGAAACACAGGGTATACGTAAGGCATAAAACACATATACGGGCTGGGCAAATACGTGCACATATCAAATGAGCATTCACATTTACTACCGGGTAAATGTATGGATGATATGATATCTGCTATATATTTGCCGTTTGGGATTTTACTGGGCCATACGGACTTTGCCATCTGTGCCCATGGGATAAATGTGTAGGTACATATCATATACAGTCATTGGGTAAATATTGTCTACTATTAGTCAAATATGATATTTGCCCATATATTTGTCTATATGTTTGCCTACATGACAAATCCATTTTTTCGTCGAGTGGTAGAGTAGGAGCTAATACCATATCGTCACCTTGTTGCACGATATACAACGGTAAAAAGCCCATAAAAGTTAATGGACTTTGATTGACTCAATCTAAAATATTGATGCACAATCAAACGTTAACGAATTACGTTTTACGCGAATCCAATTTGGCAATAACTTAAGATATTGAGCTAGCGAGGACGAAGAAAAAGTATTATTAATTCAATGGATTCCTTTGACACTGTTTGTTGAAGCTGTCATAACATTATACTCAGAATAACTAAATGATTTGTCTAGACCTAATTCCATTTATGAACTCATTGGCAGATTTCGATTGTCCCCACAAACGTGCCATTACACGTAATACTTTTCCAACTTGCAGATGAAATTTTTTTTTTCCACTGTACATTTTAGGATGTTGGAACAATGACATCATTCAATGCTGGCCCTGTGCACAGCGCTGTTCGGCGTATGACGGAGCTTATAGACTTGGAGAACTTGGAGGGGTATTTTGATGAATATTTACTCGAGACGGCTTCAACACAAAGCCATGATGAAGACGGTTTTGATACCTTGCCTGTGGACAAGGATTGTTCTTTACCAGATATGTAAGTTGCGTGCATAAGACGTGCATTTGAAAAGACATGTGAATCAAACTTTTTACTTTATTATCTTTACTCATATCCGATTTGAAATCTATTATTCGTGTTTCTATATCATTTTAAGTCATCCAGTTTCGCTGGTGACATGGGTCAGATAGTACTTACTGATCGAATGTTAAGTTCTTATTTTCTGTTCTCCTGTACGGGAAAAGCAACAGGTCTGAGAAAAACTCGACACTTAGTGTAGAAATATAAAGTTTAAGCTACTTTATGATCAGATATTTCAAAACGTCGACATACTAGTATGAATGTGCCGTATGCTGAAGCAGACTCTGCAACGACTCCCAGTTTCATCACGTAAAATTACTAAAAATGTACATACATACCTTTTTATTATATTATTGTTAGTTGAAACACAAACTTCCTCTTAGAGGAATCAGACTAGTGTGTTTATGGCCAGCCATATTTCATCAGTATTTTCCATCAATGTTGCAAAGCCACAACGGGATACGATCCTAAAGGAGGTTTCTCGTACAACATAAACGGCGTACCTCTGGGGTCCTGTGGGGTTTGAGAGCTATTTTAGGTGTTCCCACCAATCAATCAATAAAATAATGTAACTCCTCATGCACACACACACACACACACACACACACACACACACACACACACACACACACACACACACACACACACACACCTAGCCTATTTTTAAAATATAGTTTTTTCTCTGAAAGTATTCATATCACAGGAGATTTTCATTCAAAAATTGGTTCAGTATTGTTAACATCTTTTTTTTACGATGATTTTTGAGTAGGGCAACGCCGCCTCCTCCTCGACGAATAACCATTGAGTCGTACACGAAAATCTGCATCCAACGATCCAAGTAGGTACACTTGAGTGATTTTCCTTCGCTCGTGAAAGAATGGTCAACGTAATTCACAGTACATGAATTCCATTGTTTTCTTTTGTTTTACTTGGACTTCTGTCACCCCCCAAGTACAGAACAACTTTGTTTCACGAGCGAAGTAAAGATCTCTCTATACTACTACAGGTAGCAGTAGAGAAAAAACGTATTCATGAAAATTGAATTAGTTTTAACTTGTAAAATGTTAGGTTTAGGGTTAGTAGATAGCAAGAAAAAACTGAAAACAATAGAAAACTAGCTTGATTTACGTCGCTCCATAAAAGACTGGAATTTTGTGACGTTGTTGGTGAAATTTTATTTATTATTTATTATTTTATTTTTATTATTTATTTTTACATTCTACTTAGGAGCAAATTTAAAGAAAACTACCTTCTAAAATGTAATCTAATTAAAAATGTATGGGAATCGCCGCCTAGACAGCGAGCGCACAGTTTTTTTTTTTTTTGTTTTTTTTTAACTTTTCAAGATATTTTCAAACGACTTTTAAGCCCCGTTTACACTAGCGATTTTTGCGGCGATTTTTGCTGCGATTATTTATTTTTTTGCGATTTTGTCCATAATAAATAATGGTAAAAAATTTACTTGTAAAGTTTTTTTCAGGATACCAAGATTTTCCTAGACGAAGTATCTCTTTTGAAGAATGAGACAAAAGATTTCATATTTCCGAAAATTGCCACAAAAATGTCCAGTGTAAACGGGGCTTTACAAGGTCTTGATATTTGTCCTTCGTGTGTGGACTAAATGTCAGCCCTTTTTAACAATTTTTACAATCATTTCTCTCTCCATACATAATACTGCGAGCTTGGGTTCAGCCTGTGGTCAAATTCCGAAGCGACGAGAAATTTCTCTCTACAAGACGTCGGAAGTCAATTAAGCCTTTAATTTGAATTTGAAATTTCTAAAAGCCCTTATATTCTTATTCAAACATTTTAATACCTGTTGGGTATGCTTAACAAAAGCACCGGCGTTTGCGGTATTACTTAGGTCAGCGATACCTATTAATGGAGTAAACTCTATTGATCGACTGATCTCGATGAGTAAATAGACTCTTTTTGCATAGGTTTGATGTTTTCCCATTTCAGACCACGTCATTCTCTTGAGAGAAAAAAATCTTTGAATTGTATCTATATCCGTATGTCTTCTCGTGCAAAACAGTTAAACAAAGAAATAATACTCTACTCTTTCCCATTTGAGACCACATGTCATTCTCTTACGAGTAAAATTCTTGGAGTTGTATCTATGTCTGTATGTCTTTTCGGGCACAACAGTTAAACAAAGAAATAATACTCTAGAGAATAACTGCACGTGGTCTGAAATGGGAAAATAATCACGTACATGCGAAAAGGGTTATACAAACAGTACATAAATTCCTTTTAAACCAGTGACAAGTCGAATGAAAAGCACCAGAGTCCATCGAAGAACAAATCTGAAGATAGCAAAAAAGTTCGAAGAGAGAAAAACGACTCCATCGACTTGACCGACGTGAAACGGAAGCCATTAAGAGCCAGTACAACGTCCAAGGTGTCACACCTCGAGAAGAATGCTTGGAGGGATTATGGAAGAAGCGAGAAGAAGGATCATTACAATAGAGACAACAGGACCAAGTGGTCTTGGGTCTTGAAGTTTTTTTGTGGTGTAAATCAGGAATTCAAATGGTACAGTTTTGAAAGGAAAAGGTAGGTGATTCCTTCCAATTTAAAACTCTCTTATCTATAAGAGTTTGAAAATTCAAAACATTGCCATTCTTCCTTGTGCAGGGTTCCTATATATTCCCAGCCGCTGTAAGTGACGCTCGGGCGCAAAGCTAGTACCGTGTGTTTTCGCCCGCCTTAATCATTTCAATCCCACCTTACTACTTCAGGACATTATAATCAATAATAATCTAATAGTGCCACTTCATGAAGTCTTAAAAGCCTTGTTTTCACTAGCGACGGAAGCAGAAACGGAAGCAGAAGCAGAAGCGTAAGACGTCTTATGTTCCTGTGAAAATCAAAAAAACGGAGACGTAAGCAGAAGCAGAACATCGACGGAACTATAAGCGGAAGGTTTCCTTTTTCTTATGCTTCTGCTTCCGTACGTCCTTACGTCGCTAGTGAAAACCAGATTCTTATGCTTCCGTCGCCAACATACAGAAGCACAAGGTGGTAAGCCAATCAAATTCTCGTACACAGTCCCCTGCACACATTGGATTCTTGCATAAACAATGGCTTCCTATTGTTTTTCTTATGCTTCCGTCACATTCATTTTCACAAGAACATAATGATCTTATACTTATGCTCATGCTTATGCTTCCGTCGCTTATGTCGCTAGTGAAAACCAGCCTTTACATGAAGTACCAAATCCCATCATCCGCCATGCTTTTTCTTACAGCCTGGTTTTATCAAATAATTTGCGTTTTCACCTGCTATGATTGATTCAGAAGCCTTAATGCATTGCACTAGCTTTTAGTGCTCCAAGATGTTTCTCATACCAACGAATTTGCTGTGTTGTACGATCCTAAAGAGCCATCATTGTTTGATCCTAGGCATGTGTCTTATTTTACCGATGGCAATCTTCTACATCGTCCTCTGTGTTGTTCTTCTTCCATTCATATTTGCCGCTGCAGCTGTGGCAGCATTGGTATTGGGCGTAGGTCTGTGTTCTTATCTCTCATTGGCCACTAAGAAAGTAGGCGTGTCCTCTGATGACGACAGTGACAAGTCTTGTTTGGAAGCCATTTGGTGGTGGGCTTAATGATCTACCAGCTAGCCAATCACCGGCTAGAGACAATTACACTTGTCAATCTCATTGGCCACAAAGAAAGTGGGGCGTGTCATCTGAAGACGACAGGAACAAGTCTTGTTTGTAAGATATTTGGTGCCAGCCAATCACCGATATAGACAATTACACTTGTCTATCTCAATGACCACAAAGAAAGTAGGCGTGTCGTATGACGACAACGAAAGCTTCGCTTGGAAGCTATTTGGTGGTGGGCTTAATGATCTACCATCAAACCACCGACAATAGAAGTGTATCAATCAAATGAGAAAGAAATTGAGAATAAACTCAATACACACTGAATATAGAATTGTTAAATATGGAGAATATTGAATTTTTCAAAGGAAGATTGGCTTACATCTGACTTATCTCCAGACTTAATACCTCGTAAATGGTCAGAAAATTAGCCAATTAGACCTTTCCCGAATTCGCGTCGAGGTTGAACTTGATGAATTAAACAATCAAGTTTAGTCTCAACTTCAAACCCGCAGTTTCTTGGGCCATCTAAGCGAATAGTCTCCTTCACAGTTGCCTGCGCCATCTTGAAATGGTAGCCATGCCTTTGCATCGAAGGGAGACGAACGGTGAGCTTGCAGTGATAGAAACCTTTTTTAACACCTTGGGCAATTATTCACAGGTCTCTATCATTGCAAGCTCATCGTTCGTCTCCCTTCGATGCAAGGCACGGCTACTTGTCAAGATGGCGCAAGGAACTGAGAAGGGAACTATTCGGAGGAATCTATCTTAAAGATGGATCTGCGTTCTAGAACTTCCAAAAAAAAAAAAAAAAAAAAAAATTTAAGTGAGTGGGGGTCCCGTTGTGGATATTCGGATGGGCAAATCTGACCAATAAATTCTATTTATTAAACTCGTTAATTCGACACCCTTCGCGTATCTCTTTTATCATCAAGAAAGCGACAAGGGTGGTGGTTGGTGGTTCCTCCGCCTCTCCACTCTGGGTCTCGTATTTATTCCTGGACTCGGCATCACGTGTGAGCTGAGTTGTTGGTCTTTCCCTTGATTCGAGGATTTTTTGAGGGAGTTCAAAAATGCTCCCAGGCATGTTAAAAGTTGGAGTCGCAACAAAAAAAACCTGGAGGTCAAAATCATAATAATAATCTATTTTTTTAATTGCAATGTAGAATTTAAGAAATATACTAAGTTAATGTTTTGTAAGTACTAAACAACGTGACTATTTAGTTGATACAGTTTTTTGTCTTCTTTCTTTCGCTGGTTGGGACTTCTCATGTCTTCGACTTGATGACTTACCGAGCAGAAGAGACAAATGAAACAGGAAACAACAAAATTCATATTATTCTTTTTTCCAGAACCTCAAGTACTATAAGGGTAAACATTTATAAACATACAGTACTGATTACAGCACCGTAATAGTACGACATGCGGTTTTGGGTATGCAGTGGAGGAATGGAAAACATACGGTAGATTACAGCACGTACACGGGCGACATGCGTTACAGCGGTTTTGGTATACGAAAGTGGGAAACCATACGGTACTGACTTACAGCACGTACACGGTACCACAAGCAGTAGGGAGAGAGGTATGAGTAGGCTTACCCTTGGAATGATATTAGTGTTTTCACCTGTGGAGCAAGAATATTTGGGATTTAATAGGATAGAAAAAATAACTTGGAGTAATATGACCTAAGCTTTATGCCCAGGGAAGGAGAGAGAAGAGGAGAGGGACCCTTGGGCTGAAACTTTCAGGTTAACATGAACTTGGGGAGGCTTACAAAGAATCTCATTCCCAAGATTCGTGATTCGGGGTCTGAAATGGAAACTCCTGATGTGGAATGGGGATAAACTTTTAAAATCAAAAGCAAAGGGAAAAACTTTGAAATGAATGAATGATAAAACAGCAACAGTTACTTCCTAGTGGGACAGGGAAGGGAAGGGACAGGAAAGAATAGAGTCCTCGGTTGTATTGGGATGCCCTTATTTTCTAGTTAATTCTTCAGTAACGTGTTTTTTCTTGGTCTTTCTTCGTTGTAGTCGTCAAATAATGGTTATCATAGCTTGGTTTTTCTGTACGATGAAAACAAATCCCACGTTGTTAATGACGAAGCATTCAAAAAGGTGTTGATATTGAACAAATCGTCCTATCGTAAGCCGGGGTGGGGGCGGGGGGGGGGGGGGGGTGGGTGTCACAATCAAAACAAAAATTATTTTAAAAAACTATATGGATACGACACTTCCAAGTTGAGACGTTAAGAGTCCCTATTTCCATCAGGTTGGTACTCAGACGAGTCGAGGGTTTGATATGTTAACAGTCATAAATTAAGCTTGG